>NC_139512.1:105926980-106151125 GCF_947247035.1 Vipera ursinii | reverse complement strand
GGATTCTGTGCTAGCTTGAAAATAACATGTGGCTGGGCTGTTTTAAATGTGTTTGTGGCAGAGTTTGTGCTTATGCATATTCCAGTCCATTTGAATGGTGCCTAGCCCTACTAGGAATAGCTGAACATTGAAGCCCTTAATGTAGGAGAATCAGGTTCTGTCTCCCATCTCCATCTCAGATCTTCAAACCCTGCATAAGTTGCTTCCATAAATACTTCAGATTCAGTTTTCCAAGAAAGCAACTAGACTAGAAAATCTGCAAGACTCTCTCCAACTTCATACTAAACGAGCTTTTTTGAAAGCCAGGATTTTTTTAATTAAGTCAAAAGTAGCTGCAACTACATGAAAGAGTAAGCTATAAACCATGTAAACAAAGCCACAGGCTTTGTTCATAAACAAATCCACAGACTCGCTTCACATCTGTCAGACCAAGCCAAACATAACTACGTGCTGATTTCCCATGACATACTGTATGGTTAAACATGCTGAGGTGGGTTCTTCTTAGCATGTTGTTGCTTTGTTGTGTTGACTGAGACAAGAGAGAAATTGATTACATTGAGCAAATGCTCCCCTTTTATGCATTTTTCCCCTCCAGGTCAAGGAAAGATGGCAATATGAGCAAGAAGAGGTCCCAGAAAAACAAAGGATCCCAAGTAATTCCAGTCAGGAAGAGGAATGTCAAGGTCCTTTAAGCCCAACATTAAAGGTATGCACTGAGTCGTGTAGGAAGGCATGGGAAATGCCGACTAACAGATCAGTTTATAACCACAAGCCCAAAGCCTTATAGAAGTGATCAAAGTAGAGGAATGCCCCCAAAAGTTTTCTTTCCATGCAGTCAAGCTCAACAAGGTTTGTCATTTGAGAACTTTGAATGGTACGCTAAGCCCTATTTGAGGAGGAAGTTACAAGAGTTTTTAAGGGGGTAGAATAAGTACTTTTAAGCATATCTATGTTTTCCTGTCAAATCCCCTAAATGTCTGGCAGCATAAGAAAGGCAGAAAAATCTTGGCCCTGCCCATTCTTTTTTGGAAAGGAAGCTGGCACCAACTCGCACTTTGTATTTTTCCTCAAGGCAACTGTCCAATGAGGCTGTTGTTTATGTTTTTTAGATCACGGACAGAACTGAATCCCTGAACCGATCTGTGCAGAAAAGGTAATTTCTGATGAAATAATGAGTGTTCCAAGCTGTATGGCCTTTGTCCTTTCAGTGGGCTACTGGTAGCTGTCTCTAAGCAGTTTTGTTTTCTGGAAACAATCTTGCCAAGTAACTAAAGACAGAGGTAAAATCTGTTATAACAACATGAGTTGTTCAGTTCAGCAGTATATGTTCAATAAAATGAGATTAAAATAAGAAACTTTTAAAATGCCACTTCAAATGCCAAATACGGTGTACAAGAATGTGGATAACATTTAGTAGAAAGCTCGAGTTATGATGCCACCTATTGAAAGAGCTTTGCTGTGAGCTCTGCAAATTATTCAGAATGATGCTTTGTTCATGATCATTGTGTGTCTGAAAGGTCACCTTTCAATGTGTTGAGCTGCAGAAAATATTTCCTGTTAAGGCATTTTCTCCATCTCTCCAGTATTCTATTGTGCATTCCTTCTAGGCATTCAGAATTTATCAAACAAGTTAAAAATGTTCATTGGAATTTACAGAACCCTAATCAGGGTTCAGTCAACAAATCACTCTGAATTGTTGCTGCCACTTGTTCTTCTTGTGTATGTTTATATAACGTATTAAGCTGTAGTTTGCTTCACTAAAGGCTATCAAATGAACTCCTTTTGATACAGATACAGTCAGTGCTTTTTTTGTAAAAGAAAAAGGTGCCGGAACTCACACATGTTTTTTATTGAAAAGTTTTAACATACAATTTTTCCCCTTAAAAAATCCCCCCTCCCCCACCCTTCTCCCTCCCCCCCCTTCCTCCCCCCCCCTCCCCCCCTCCCCCCCCCGACTTCCCAGAGCTAAATACAAGGTATATATAGAAAAAAACAGTCATAAACAACCATATATTAACAACCATAAACTCTAAAATCTATCACTCTCTAGCTTATATAGGATAAAACAAACCTTAATAATATTAAATATATATAAAAAACACTAATATAGAAAAAGAAACAAAAAAAGCCTTATTCAAATATAAAACTTCTTAACCCTATACTTATTCTGGATAAACTCAAACCATTCTCTCCCTTCTATAATATAGCGTTCCTGCAAGTAATCTTGCAAATAGGCCAAAATCTTCGCCATTCCAACCAAGTCGGAAACCTCTAAAGCCCACTCTTCTATGGTCGGCAGTTCCTCTTTCCAGTACTAACCTATCAAAAGTCTTACTGCCGTAATTAAATTCAACATCAACTTAATATGTTCCACCAAACTTTTATCCAAAAAGCCTTAACCTTTTTGCAAGTCCACCATATATGAGAATATATTACGTCTTCATCACCGCACCTCCAACATTTAGACTAATAATTCAGATACATACTTAACTTTTTAAAGTCTATATACCATCTATAAAACATTTTGTAAAAATTCTCTCTTAGATTTCAAACTTGTTTAAATTTTACATTCCTCACCCAAATCTTTTCCCACCTCCCACTACTTGGCTATAAGTACGTTGTGAAAGTTCCATAGACTTCTGCTGTTCTTGTTCTTTTATCTTCTTTGATCGTTTTAAAGCAGCACGCGTCACCCTCTGTTCTCTAGGATCATCCAAAAGTGTTATAATTTGATCTCCTCCAGCACCATTCTCCTCTGTCTGTCCATCTTCAGCCTCTTGATGTTCTCCTTCTCCAGATCCCTTTGCAGCTTCCAGAAGTGTTAATGGAGTTGCTTTTAAAACATTATTGTAAAAATCACGCGCTTGCATCACTGTAACCAGACGGTACCTTTTACCTTCATGCATCACCATCAGCCCAGCTGGGATCTCCCATCTAAACCTTATATCTCGTTGCTTGAGCTCTTGCACAAGAAATGTAAAATCCTTCCTTCTCCTTAAAATCTTTGGAGGAATTTCTTTTAGAACCAGAACTTCTTGATCAGCAATCACAACTTTAGTGTCATAGGCAGCTTGTATAACTTCATCTCTAATTTCCCTTTTTACAAAATAAACCACCACATCTCTAGGCAACTTTCTCTGTCTAGCAATCCATGAATTCACACGAAACACTTTATCCATGCCTCCTTTTATTTCGGATGCTGGCTGATTCAATACCACTTCAAGAGCCTCAGAAACCAGCTGCTTTAAATCTTCCTTAGTATTCTCCTTTAAACCTCTGATTCTAATGGCAAACTGCATCTGGAAATATTGAGCAAGACTCAATTCTCTATCCATTTTATCTCTTAAATTTTCATTCTCCAGTACTTTTGCTTCTAATATGGCATTCTTTTGAGTCAAATCTTCCACTTTTTCCTCCAAATCTTCCACACATTCAGCCACTTTATACACTGAAGACAAAATGTCTGCCTTCATCACCCTGAACTTCTGTTCCATCCTCTCCTCCATTCTCTCCTCCAACTTCTTCAATTTCTCCTCCATCTGTGCAAATTTATCACCAATTAATTGATTAATTGATTCCAAAAGTACCTGGGCATGTTTATCCAAAGCATCTCGTAAATCCTTCCGTGTCAGTACATCAGGAGGATGCAACGCCTGTAATGATGATTGTTGCACCGGAGAAGATCCACCACTTCGAAGAGTTTTAGGGGGAGGTTTAGCCGCCATCTTTAACTTTCAATTGTGGCGCACTTTCACTTAAAGTTTAAAAAAAATCCATCAAGCTCGAGAGTAAAATAAAATAATCCTCTTCACCTTTTCCTCTTGTACCGCTCTGCCTGCTTCTTTTAATCCATAGTCCTTCCTTCAGGCAGGGGTGGTCACAGACGCCTGGCTCTGCTCCATGAAATCAGGAGCAGAGGCGCTGGCCAGCTAGGAGCGACCCAGGCTACGGGGGAGTTCGATCCTTCAGCCGCCCAAGCTGCAAGCTCAGGCGGCCCCGGAGAACTCGACCCCTACCTGGGGCCTCACCCCCTCCTCTTTTTTTTTTTTCTCATTGAACGCTCAGAACGGAGTTCCGGCACCTTTTTTGGATGGAACCTTGTAGGGTAGGCAAGGTGGGTTGAATAACATGTGCGGAACTCACACATGTTATTCAACCCGCCTTGCCTACCCTACAAGGTTCCATCCAAAAAAGGTGCCGGAACTCCGTTCTGAGCGTTCAATGAGAAAAAAAGCCCTGGATACAGATAACCACGAATCATGATTTGCAAATCATCCTGGCTGGGTTCATACAAAAACTAAGCCAAAAATAAGTAAGCCACGTTGCCATCTAGTGTGATATGTGTGATCTATGCAAATTGTGGAAATCGCTGATCATAATTCTGAATAAACAATGGTGATTAAGCTCTGAAATGTTGGTAAGCATCTGTGGTAAGCCACCTTTCTACCATCTTCTCTCCATCCAGTAACAGTATGAAGAAGACCCAGGCGCCACTTCCAGTTTCCAAGATTGACGATAAGCTTGAGCAATACACTCATGCCATTGAGGTGAGCTTAAACTCACTGACTTTGACAAGCTTTTCAAAGAGACACTTTTGGGGTCTTTCTTCTTCAGAAATGAGGCATAGCAAGTCCATTCAAAAGCCTAATTCCAGTGATTTTTCAATCATTGGCAAGTGAACTGAGTACTGTTGTCCCCCATGCAAGATTTTAGCTTTTGATGTGCTCTGAAGATGTCCTCCTTTTCATGGCAGCCAAAAAGTACAGTTGGGTTACAATTTTTTTGTTTGGCAATTAATTCCCAATGGGCTAAAATCCAACTTCTAATACTGTAACCCTTGCTTATGGATGCTGAACCTGATTGATGGCGTTCTCTTTTCTCTTATGTGATGTAACTGATTTATGGCTATGAAATGAAGGTAATGTGTGCACCACAGGTGTCTGAGCTGCCGTGCAGTTTTTCTCTGCATGGCCATTGATGGGAGATTACAGCCCTGGTGGCACAGAAGTTAAAATGCAGTGTTGCAGGCAACTCTGCCCACAGCAGAGTTTGATCCTGACTAGCTCAAAGTTGACTCAGCCTTCCATCCTTTCGAGATGGGTAAAATGAGGACCCAGATTGTTGGGGGGGGAGCAATCTGTTGACATTGTAAACCACCCAGAGAGGGCTGTAAAACACAATGGGATGGTATATAGGTCTAAGTGCTATTGCTATTATATTGGCACAAAGGCTGTCAGGAGGAGACATTTTTTGGATCAGTTGCTGGAGTGAATTACTACCATAATGCTGGTTCTTCCTAAATGGGTTCATAAAGATGCTTGACTATCAAGGAGAGGTGGTTTGAAACTAGAAAGCTAGTTCACCCTTATATTATTTTGCAGATCTCCAGCAAAACTCCAAAGCCAGCGCGCCAACTTTCCATCGATCTTCCTATCAATATCCCAGCAGTGGCCAGCACAAAAAACCTTTGGGAGACTGGGGAAGTGGCTCAGTCTTCTACAAAATCAACGCCCTGCAAGGTAATTTCTTTTCTTTTTTTTTTGAACTGTCGTCAAACCCCTACTATTGGAAAGATACAATTTCTTCTAAAGATATTGATCTTGTGATGAAAATAATGTCAGGGTATAAATGTCACCAACCAAAAGGTCCCAATATGGACTCTAGATTGGATTCAAAACATAAGACTTTTTCACAGGGGACAGTTCCAACCTCTCATCACATCTGTGTTCTTCCTAGGACATTGTGGCTGGAGACATTGTGAATATAAGAAACCTTTGGGAGCAAAAGGAGAACTCCCAAACAGATGCAAATGCGAAGGTGAGGATTGCTGTTTCCTTTGGGAAAAAATGCTACGATGAAGCTAATTTTTCTGTCTAAGTGACCAAGTTGTGCTCCGCCTCATGGGGCTTTCCTGGGAGAGGGCCCAGAAGTGATGCAAAATGAAACAGCACAGCAGCTTCATTTCACTCTTCATAATGCAGCTTTGAAAAGATGCTTCAGGTAAAACAGGGGTGTCAAACTGTTGGCCAACAGGCCGGATGCATTATGCAGAAGCTGTGCCTGCCCCAACTCTGGCAAGGAGAAAAAAGTCACGATATGTTGTGACGCATAACATGACATGGCGAGTTTGACACCACTGATGTAAAGCATTGTCAAAGCACCCTTCAAGGACTTCTATAGCCATCCTGTGAATATTAAAAAGATTGTTCCATTATTGTGGCTGAATGCAGTTGGATCTTCCTCAGTTCATTGAATGCAAGCTCTTCTGTTCATGGTATTAAAGGAAAATTGTTCCAATATATTAAGTGAAATATGTATTAATTTAGTGTTTTATTGTGCCAAAAGCAAAGCAGCTGCTTGGGGAAGCCCACAACCAGTCAGGCGTGTAATAGCATCTTCCTGCTTGCATTTCCCAACAAATGACATACAGAGGCATATTGCCTCTACCTATGGAGCTAAAAACAAATGTTCACATTGATTAATCCTGGGTCACACATTCCTGCCCAGTTCCTCCACACAAATCAGAATTCTATGTTCTTCATTGCCATATTTCTATCCAAAAAGGGGATAGAAAGGGGTTGAACAGAGGAAAGGAAAATTTGCAAGTAAACTAACTCTATGGTAGTTGTGCAAATTTTCTTTTTCAGGAATTTGGCATACGGTTGTGAGGAAAAGAGTCATGAGATTGAAAACAATGGATGCCTTAAATAGATATAAAGAAAAACCTCCAATGCTTTGTAAACTATAGCATAAATATTTAAGGAATAAATATGGGAAACAGAATGGGAGAGAGAAGGAATCACCAAAATTCCCCTTTGCAATGTGTATACTTATCTTCTCTTTCCCACTTTGCGTCTTCTATCTTTATTCTTGACCCTGTTCTCATTTTAATTATTGCATTTATTTTTCGGGGTGGGTGGGTGGGAGGGAATGTATACAACTGCATATCTTCTATAAATAATTCTGAATGACTAACAACCAGTTCACAAGAAAAACAATGCAGTGTAAAAAATAACAAAGAAGTATCATTTAAAGCAGCATCCCCAACTTTTCTGGCTCCATGGACTGGTGGTGATCGGGGCGGGGGAAGGGGTGGAGAGGATGGTTTCTCATGCCTACTTCCCACTTTCAAGACTTGGTTCCCAACGGGCTGCAGACTGGTACCCATCCATGGACCAGGAATTGGGGACCTCTGATTTAAAGTGCAGGAGCAGCTAGAATAACCATTCAGCAGATTTGCTTGTTAACTTCTGAGTTATCTTTCTGCGGAGGTTTGAGGTGGTTTTGCTTTTGGATACAGAGGTCCAGGTTTTCTTGGTATCGAATAATGAACTTTAGTTTAAACTTTCAGGCCAAAGAAAAGGGAGCAGAAGCACAGTGCATCAAACCAGCCCATATTTGATGGCTGATGGTCAAACTGAGGTTTTTCAAAGCACTTCAAAAACTATAGGGTGGAATGGTGGTAGGGATTTGGGTTTTAACCACTGAAATTGCAATTTCTCATCCTCATTTTTAGGTCAGGACTCCTGGCAAGAAATATAAGTATGTGGCAATTGGACATGGACAGTACAAAAGGGTGGCAATTGAAGATGATGAGGTGACGGAAAAATAGCTGTCCTGGTACCAAACTCACAGGTAAAGGTAGGATGATGTACTAAATAGCATTTGCAAATCCTTTCTGCATATAAAAAAAGGTAATGTTTCCCCCGCACATGCAAGCTAGTCATTTCCAACTCTAGGGGCCGGTGCTCATCTCCATTTCAAAGCCAAAGAGCCAGCGCTTGTCCGAAGACGTCTCCATGGCCATGTGGCCAGCATGACTAGACGCCAAAGGCGCACGGAATGCTGTTACCTTCCCACCGTAGTGGTCCCTATTTTTCTACTTGCATTTTTACATGCTTTCGAACTGCTAGGTTGGCAGAAGCTGGGATGAGTAACAGGTGCTCACTCTGTTACGTGGCACTCGGTATTCAACCCGCCAAACTACCAACCTTCTGATCGACAAGCTCAGCGTCCTAACCCACTGAGCCACCGCAGCCCTTGTTTTCTGCATATAGAACGTGACAAACAATCACTTTATAAAGAATTCTTCACTACTTGAAGAATTCTGATAGCAAAGCAAAACAGGACATGGTGAATAGAGTATTATCGACTTTTTTTTATAAATCAGTAATATTCACCATGTCCCGTTTTGCTTTGCTATCAGAATTCTACAAGTAGTGAGGAATTCTTTATAAAGTGATTGTTTGTCACATTCTCACTTACTAAGATGACGAACAATGCAAACGAAGACTTTTATTGGCCCAGTCACATTTTAAACTCAAAAATCAACCTGAGATTGGATTTGGAGTATTTAAGGAATAACTCATGTGGTGTATTTTAAGCGATGTATGGGGGAGGCTTGTGTTTGCTTAGGGTAGCATTTCTTGACACTCTACTAGCAACAAGAATTTTTTTTCCATAGAAACACTTTATTCAATCTACATACTCAAAAGTTTATAAAAATTGTTCTTGAGTCAGGATTTCATATGAATTGCCTTTGAAACGTGTGGGTCTATAGCCATGAAAAGAATTCTCTCAATGTTTCTGTAACAATGACAAACCATCCTAGCTTATTCATGATAAGTTCAGAAAAAGCCCAGAACATCTTTTGCTTCCATCATATATGGCTGTTTCTTTTTTTACCATATTACCTGTTTCTCTTAAGAACCAAATATTTCTATTTCCACATTGCTCAACATACTTTCCACTTCTTATATTCTCATCTCAAAACATTGGCACTTGCTCTACCAGACATTTGAAACCTTAGTGTGGTTTGTGTACTTTTTCTTTACTTAGAATTCTCTCCTGACCCAACTAATTTAGGCTAAAAAAAAACATATTTGAAGATGTCTGAAACTGAACTTGGCTTTTATAACCATTTGAAAGAATAAGGCAGCTAAATCAGTCCAGGACATCTTTATCTCCTACTATATTGCCCTTAAAGTTAGGACAAAAGACATTGCTTTACTTGCCTGCCCTTTTTGCAATACAGTATGTGATACCATTAGATTCTTACCTATATGTAAACTTTAAGACACTGTTAATATAAATAATGAGTAGAACACACCAATCAAAAGTGAGCACAAACACATCAGTTGACTCAGTTTTGGTAAGCTGGGTGGCAGGCAGAATTCTGCAAAATTCAACATTTTAATTCTTAGCCCTGAGGTACTGCTAAATACATGTGGCTAAGAAATTCTGGTGTTCCATGTATTCACAATAAAGGAGACTGAGCATGTCTCATATGCACTTTCGAGATTTCTTGAGGCCACAGGCAGCTGACACAAAAACCTGTTTTCCAATGATCTGATCAAAAACTATGATCTACTATTGCATAGCAGAGTGTAAATACTAGAGTACGAGAAAAGAACTCAGGGATTCCCTTCTATCCCTTCTGTGATGGCATTTTTGGAATTCTATGTTTGCTCTCATTCTTCTGGCAATTCTTCTGAAAAACAGATCATGAGGGGATGGTACTTTGCTTCCTATGATATAAAACAGAGGACCTGCAAGATAACTATATTAGCCTAAAATCTGCTATCCACATCACACTTTTCAAAGCATCAATGCTGGAGTAAAAATAGGGCATACAACTATATACAGTGAAACTCAACTCATACTAATACTCTTTCTAGCTAACCTGAACGTGAAGGATCTGTGCCTTTTTCACAGCCTGGAAGGATTGAGTGGCACTCCTCCTGATGCACTCTACTTATTCACAACATTGTGGAATGGGATGGTTGAGCATTCATTGCTGCAATGAAGTGGTTAAACAAGCAAGACAAAGAGATACCTGTAGAGTCTCTCAGGTAGATGCTACTTTAACCAGCTCCCATTTTTCCATTCAAGTCATCCATTCTCAATTTGTGATTGTGTAGAGAAACAAAAGCATGAGATTTAGGTGATTGATACATAGAGGAAACAGTAGCAGGGACATCTTTATGTTGATAATTAGAAATCAGTGTAGAGCATATGCATACACAGCTTAGCTCTATGAGGGGAGAGCATCAAGGATTCCCAAATTCACCTTGAGTCTAGTTTGATAGTCAAGACCTTATATGGATTTTGGAAGGAAGGCTTTCCCCTAAATCTTTCCAATTCTGATAGCAGATACTCATGTTTTACTACTGCCAATGGGATAATGATAGTGAAATGGCTGAAGATCTATGGCATTAATCGCAAAACTGCCAAATTCGGTTATGTACAAAATAGGAGGTCCATGGCTATTTCTCTGCTACATCAATAGCCATTGGCTACTTCCAGTTTTGCAGTTATCTTAGCATTTGGGATATTAAAATGCCAGTTTAGCCATAGGATGATTATAATATCTTTCCATAAAACAGTGATATGAATATATGACTTGTCTGTGTTCTTGCAGTATCTCAGTGAAAAACATTTTAGCATTACTCTTTTATGAATCCATGGCTAGTGATGGCGGTGATGATAGCAACAGTCTTTTTTTCCAGGCTTCCTCCATGACTTAAAAAAAAGAAAACTTTTGTTCATCTTTTGGAGCTGATGGCTTAAGCATTGGCAATTACCTGACATCACTTAAATGCTAGGTTCAGCAGGGTAAATTGATATTGGCACAGGATTTTCACTTTTTTGGATGTTTAAAATTGGTCTGCAGCTGCTTTCTAGGGCAAAATATCCTTGATGTGGCCACGCTACATTTTGCAAATGGTTTAAATTGATTTCACTGCAGTTAAGAGAAGAACAGAATTGTCTAGATTCCACAACACAAGTTTCTCTTGAGGTGTGCCCAAGAAAGAATATTATCTTGACTTTTGTGGAATCAACACTGCTTGCCCTGTTTCTCAGTTCAGTGTTTATTTTGTGATGCTGCAAATGGCCTGGTTACCAGAGCACCTTAAGGAAAACATATCTTTATTAATGTACCTATTCATTAAGAGCCTTATCAAAGGCTCTACTCTAGGAAGTTGCATCTATGAGATATTGAACCTATCAATGATTCTTTTGATGGAGAAACTGAAATTTTCTCTCTGAAGAGGCCTGCCAGACAACTTTCTATGCTCATGTGAGCTAAGCCAAACAGTTTTATCTTTTTAATGTCATATTTTAAAAATATGAAGCCATCTTGAAACTTGTTCTTGTATAACTGTTGATTTCAAATTGTAATTTTGGGTGCATGTTAGTATTGCAATTTAATTTAGGCTATATATGAGAGACACTTTTTTTCCTGCCAGAAACGTGAAAGTAGCTTGTGAAAGCAATCATTGTTCCTACTATTAGATATAATTCTATTCATCTTGTCCTCTAACCAAAAGGTCTAAACCTGTGGACAGCTTTTGAACTCAAAGGGGGATGGGGGGAGAGAGAACCTGAACACGTGTACCATGATGTGGGATGATTGCTTAGCTCTGTTTAAAACGCCATTGACTGTACATGGAAGAAAACCCAAGAACTTTGGCATTATTTTAGAATAACAGATAGGATTGGTGGAGCAAGCCAATACATTTCTGTTCCATCCTATATTTTATTTCAGCAAATGGTTTTAACTTCTTATTTCTATATAGGCTGTTATTCTAAAAACAAGGTTCTCTCTCAAGCCCCATGTTAAGCCTGAGTAAAACAGGCATATGCATCTTTCGGTATATAGATAATAATGCTGTGAAGGATTTTATTTTATTTTATTTTTCCCCCTCAAGTGCTGCTTTAGCAAAATCTGGATTTATTTCAGATTCAGCCCACTGATCATCTTCTCAAGGAAACATCTATTCTTCTCTTTCCTTCACCTGCCAACCAGATGCCCTCCTATTAAAACCCATCTGTGTTTCTTCAGGTGTTTGGTGTTGGATACGACGCACATCAAACAGAGTAGTGATCTTTGTCATGGGTTTGGAAGCCAGCTCTTTCAGTTTCCGGGCATCAAAGCGTGGCCTGTGGAGAAGCAGTGGTAAACGTCGCCGGAATGAAAACATCCCTTCTTTTCTGATTTCCTTTTCTTCCTCAGCTTGTTGACTTTTTTCCTTGCTGACTGTCATCTGGTACAAGATGGCATCCCACATCTTGATGGCTTTTGACTTGGTTCCTTTTTTCTCCTGACCTGGGTCGGCTGCTGAGATTTCTGTTACTGGCTTTTCGCTCCCTTGCTCTGGCTCAGATTCTGAGACTTGGAATTGAGGGACTTCAGATTCCACTACCAAGTGTTTTTTGAGACGAGACCAGCCACTAAGTTTGCTTTTGGGCGGCACTGCTGGCTTAGATTTGGGTGACGAGCTGGCAGGACTCTGGGAGACAGGTGGTGGTGGTGGCGGCGGCGGTGATACAGCCTGCTGGTTTAACCTTTCTGGCAGGACAGTGGACGGTGCAGGAAGGGTCATTTCTGGCCTCGTGTACTGTGGTGTGTTGGGGCCTAACTGTCTCTGGACTTCAGTGTGTGGTTCAGGGCTTTTGCTGATTCTTGGAGTTACAGGCCTGTCCAGCTGGTGAGTTGGGGATGTAACCATGGTATACTGCCTGGGGATATGGAGTATTTCAGCTTTCATTTTTCTGGCAGGTGGTTCAGGGGGTGCAGAAACATCTAACCTGGGGGTAAGTGACCTGGGCTGCTGTACAAAAGATGTGTCATATGTCTGGCTTGATAATGAAGCTGCATGGTTTGTTTGCAAATGGACACAACTTGAATATTCTTCTGGCTGTCCTATTAGTGGAGACTTAACCCTAGGTGCTTGCACACTGTGAAAAGAGGAATGCGTTTCAGCCACATGAGTGGCCAGGACTGGAGTCTCCACTTGAGGAGTGGAGGAAATGGGATGTTTGTGAAAAACAAAGGCAGGGGACAAGAGAGTAGGGGGGCCTGATGGGAACTCTGCGGATTGCCTCGGTGACTCGGGAGTTGTCGGTCTGTGACGTGGAGATGTGGCAGGTGAGACGGTTAGCTTGAGATGCTCTGAAAGGCTCCTCTGTTCTGTAACTGTGAATGCGAAGGGCCTTCCTTTAGGGAAAGGAGAAGGAACATGATGGATGATGGGCTTGACTGAAAAGCGGGGTGGAAGATTGATAGTGAGGCGGGCTTCAGTTTCTGGTGGCTTGAGTGGGGAAGAGTGTTCATTGTGCTCCAAGTCTGGACTAGCTTCACTTACAGGAGACAGATTAGACCGGAATGATGTGGTTGGTTGTGCTGATAAGGTGGCTTTCTTCTTTGCTGCTTTTTTCATAAGCTTCTGTAGCCTAAGGTTGTCGGTTCCAGGTTTTGGTAGAATAGGTGGAGGTAGAGTCTGTGATTGGAGAGTGATAGGTTCATGGGGTGGCGTCACCGTTATCAGCATTTTGATCCCCTAAATCAAAACAGAAAAGTGGAATATTTTTTTTAAAAAAAGTTACTTATTTTATGTTTCTCATATAGGGTTGTTGATATGAACATTTTGTTCAGGAAAGATTAAATCCATTAACAAGATACCTGTTGAAAATGAACCAGGATAGGAATCAAAAGGTTTCCAGGCCAGGCAAAACCATTATATCAGCATTTAGCAGATGGCTTCCATTCTCAAGGCACTGAACAGCCCAATTTTTTATTGAAAATTTAAATTTTGAAACCCAGATACTTATTTTTGTGTGCACATGCATTCTATCTTGTCTGCAGCAAGAAAACCTATTTAGCCCTGTTGTTTCTGCTATAAACAAGGTTCCTAAAAGCAGGATTGCAGGTCTGCAGAATCTAAATTTATTGTTGTATTTGGCATGAAGCCTGAAATTACAATTTTCAAATAATTAAAGGTAAAAATGCTTAAACATGCTAAAACCTCTGGAGGAGACCTCAAATTGATATCAATTAGAAAAATGTGGGGATTGGTCTAGGACAGGGGTAGGCAACCTTGGCTCTTTTATGACTCATGGACTTCAACTCCCAGAATTCCTGAGCCAGCATAGCTGGGAGTTTATTTATTTATTTATTTATTTATATTTATATACCGCCCTTTCCCGAAGGACTCAGGGCGGTTTACAGGGTGATTAAAACAAAAAAATACAAAAGTTAAAAACAATTTAAAAAACTATATCCGTCCCTGAACAAATAAAACCCCAGTTAAAATTAAAATTAAAAATTAAAAATTCTCAGCCTGGGCCAGAGAGCTTGAAGAGCCAGGTCTTCAGGTCCCGGCGGAACGAACGGAGGTTGGGGGCAGTCCTAAGCTCCACTGGCAGCTGGTTCCAAAGGGCAGGTGCACCCACTGAGAAGGCCCTATCCCTGGGTGTTGTCCGCCGGCAATCTCTTACCGGTGGTACCCTGAGAAGACCCTCCCTGTTGAAGTCCACAAGTTATAAAAGAGCCAAGGTTGCCTACCCCTGGTCTAGGACGTCTCTTTATCACATTGGAAAACTCCCATTTCATGTACTTCACAAAAATTAGTCACAGTATCTCAGAGCTGCTGCTCTTCAGTGGCTGATTGAGAAAATCAGCTTCTTGACCAATGGCTTTAACCATCCAATGTAGATGGAAAATGGTAAATGAATAATGACAAGTTTTTATGATTCTGATTGAGCTGTCTTCCAATGTGTTAATCATGCTCAAACATCCTGAGAATTGATAGAAGAATCTTTCTGTCTCAGGATAAATGGTTCTCCACTATAAAGAAAAAGGCAGTCCTTATGTGTAGGGTTCTAGCTTTCCACAAAATCAATAGAAGTACTCCATCTATCTTGGAATCCAAAATGCATGCAGCCAGTGCAAGCAGCCTTCTCTTGATCAGATGTTCTCAAAAAATATATGGACATAAGAAATTTTTTGGCAGTGGATTAAAAAAGTGGTTTGAAGAAATATTACGACAAAAAATTGATTTAAAACCAGAAAATGTTTTATTAGGGATTATTAACGATAATCTCAGTAAAGCATCTCTCTACCTCTCTACCTATATAAATGGGATTAAAATAAATAAATAAATAAAAAATATTAGTACATATCTTAACCGCAGCAAGACTGGCATATGCCCAAAAATGGAAAAGAAAGGAAACACCCTCTGAAGAAGAAATAATAGATAAAATTTATCCTGCGCTGAAATGGACAGGTTAACCCTAGAGATCAAAAATAAGAACGAAACGGAGTATTATGAAATTTGGCAAAATTTGTACAATTGGTTAGAGTTAAGGAGGATCACTGAGATGAACATTGTTTGATTGGTTGATAATGTAAGGATTTTTTATTAGCATCTATATAATGGACATAACTGAAAGATACATAAATATAACGCTGAGGACTGAATGACAGTTTACTAAAAAAAACCCGACAGATCTTATATGTACAGTTTTTTATACTCTGTCCTGTTATAGATTGTATTTTAGGTTTTTGTTATTTCTCTCTGTAACATAAGATAATACTAATAGTAGTGTTGTAGCTAGGGAAGTTGAATCATGTTCACTTTTGTTTTTAAATGCATATTTAATAAAATTTTCAAAAAAATATAAAATAAAATATGGACATAAGAAAAAAGCTGGTGGTGATGGGGGGGGAGGGTTCACATAATTTTAAGAGATAAAGCTCTAGAAGCCATTCCATGGCTGCAATCATCAATGTGTACAAAGTGTTAGGGTTGTTAAATCATCAACTGAGATAAACTCATATCATTGCCAATATGTTTCATTCTCGGTGTGATCTTCAAACTTCCTTACTATGCCCCAATGCTAGAATTGTACTTGGCTGGCAGAAAAGCCCTCGTGGGAAGAAACTGCAGGGCACAATGAAGAAAATAGGCAAGTTGTCCTAAGTTCTGGCTCTTTAAAGTCCTATTTGCATACTTCCTCTCCCATCAATGTGTTTTCAGGACGCAAGCCAGCAACGTCATGCAAAAGCTTTGATCTGATTGTATTTGAGACATGATATTCGTTCTTGGAAACAAGTTTTTCTCTCTGCATGCTGACAGCCCCATTTCTGCTATAATATCAACCAAGGATCAGCAAACTCTGAAATGTGGAACATGAGAGCCAAGAAGCTCATGCACGAATTGCATTTTAGCTCCTGGCAAGAAATGATATTGGGTTTCACTTGCAAAAGTTCATGAAGTCTGTCCTTCGTGCTTCTCCTTGGTGATCTGACCACAACTGATTTCAGCTGCTTTAGTTTGCCAGCCAAAAGCCATGGCTCAGCTGATAGCTGGTCCTTTGGGAAGAAACTGAGCATCTACAGGAATGGGAAAGCCCTGTGTTTAGTGCATATCCAAGCTTCTCATGTGGACAACAAATGTTTCCAACTGGCTCAAAAAGCATTTGCTTAGGTTGCAAGCTTGTCTTTAAGCACAAACTCATTACCCTTCTGGATAGATGAATTTTTTGAGTAGAGAGGCCCAAAGTACACCTTTGCAGGATTACTGTAACTTCCAAGACTCATTTTTATATGCAAAACATTGGCTTGAAAGTGATTAGAAACACAATTTTCGAATCCACTCACATAGCAAACAATCCAGAGCAAACAATCCTAGGTTTCCCAGTGAATAGTAGGACGTGACTACAAATCCCCCCCAAAATTGCTAAAAATTGCAGTTGCTCATGAATGGCTTGCCATACACAACAGCTGCCAAATATAGCCACCATATAACATTCAATCTGTGGGATGTACTGTGGGCTGCAGACTGCTTCTATAGCAGTGGTGCCCACGAGCTGGATGCATCATAGTGAAACTGCATCCACCCTATTGCCGGCACTGGCAAAAAAGTCACAATACGTCGCGACACGTCACATGACGTTGCGAGTTTGACACTCCTGTTCTATAGCTTTCAAAGAGTAATTTGCATATTTCCCTCTTATTTGGGTCAGAGCAGGTCCTCTCAGCAGCCTTGAATCAGCTTGTAAAAAAAGGATGACCCCTCTTTCCCAATCACACGTTAAATAATGATTTTAGAAAACAAAATCCCCTGTGCATTTTGTAACTAGCTTCTTGAGTATTAGTTGCATTCACATGCTTAAGTTATAATATTTCATTTTAACTTTGTGTCTGAAGTCCTAATGAAGCATTTGATTGAATGTAGGAATACAATTAGATTGTACACACAGGCTCACTTCAGTTGTCTAAATATCGGTATATTCAGAGTTCCAATTGTATTTGTTTGAATCCAAACACAGCCTTTAGCATTGCTATGGACAACAAGCCAACTCAACTCTATTTAGCTCCCTGAAAGGAAAGTTGACAGAATTGAAAGCGTGCAATGTTGCCCGCATATTGATCACATATCTGCATTGATATTTAGAATATTTCATTTTCAGTCATTTTATTTGGCTTTTTTGTTTTAATCCACTTGGGTGGATTAAAGTCACTCGGTTTTCCTTGAAGTTGGATTCCAGCTTTGCAGATCCTATGCAGCTGACTAGGCCATGGTTTCGTATTGATAGCTGGGAGGAGTTTAGTCTGTTGATCTTGAGGAAATGCATACTTGGCATGGTTGGTTTAACTATCCATATTTCAGATTCTTTCTCCTCCTCATTGTTTGAATCCTCAAGGGAGGGACCAGGCAAGTGAATTCATGCAGTGATTTTTTCCACAGCAGGGGTCTTCAAACTTGGCCCTTTTATGACTTGTGGACTTCAACTCCCAGAATTCCTCAGCCAGAATGCCTGTTTGAGGAATTCTGGGAGTTGAAGTCCACAAGTCATAAAAGACACAAGCTTGAAGACCCCTATCCCACAGGCTCTATCAGAGGTGCTGGTGTGCCTTCTCCTTTGTTGGAACCAATAAATCTGGACAATTTTCACCTTGCCTCCAAATTTTCCTTTCTAGAAATCTAGCCTGGATTCAGGCCAGGATACAGTACCAAAAGAGTCTTGGTGCACTTATTGGTAAGTTCCAGTGGGTGTGGGATTGAGGGAGTACATCCATCCTTGATTCTCAGTGGCCTTCAATGCCACCGATCATAGTTCTTTCTGGATTGCCCCAGAAAGTTGGAACAGGGAGTTGCTATAGTGATTTTTCTTTCTCCAAAGCTCATTTCTAGATGGTGTTAGTGCTTCTTTCTAGCATGCCTCAGGGGTCTATACTCTCTGCTTCTTTTTGGCATCTAAATAAAACCACTGAGGGTGGTCATTCATCTACATCAGGGGTCTTCAAACTTGGCAACTTTAAGACTTGTGGACTTCAACGCCCAGAATTCCTCAGCCAGGCATGCTGGCTGAGGAATTCTGGGCATTGAAGTCCACAAGTCTTAAAGTTGCCAAGTTTGAAAACCCCTGATCTACATGGAATGCCATAAGTGAATTAGGGCGCAGTCTGAGAATCATGGACTCTCAATCTCATTTGAAAGAAAATGGCAGCTATGGCCAGGAAGGTCTTTCGACAAGTTTATCTGATGTGCCAATTCTACTCATTCCTAAATAGGAGGGTCCTGCTTGCAATCACTCTAGTTACCTTCTGGCAGGCCTTCAGGAAGGCAGTAAAAACTTCACTTTTTCAGCATGCCTTGAGGCCAGGATAATAGGAGTTTCTTTCTGGATGGGGTATAAATATGAATTACTGCTCACTATTAACTCTTTGGATTTTAATTATTTGTTTTGTTTTCCATAAACTACTAAGAGTTGAAATGCTCCAGCTGGGTAACCATACACATTCTTAAACAAAATTAAATGAATAAATGTAAACATTTGAAATCCTTCCTGAACTAGCTATGAAGGAGGAAAGAATTTTCACTTTGGGCTAATCATTTTCTTTCAGCTCCCCTTACCTCCTACTTAGATATAAGTGCATGCCAACTAAAAATATTGAGCCTCCAATTTTTTCCCCAGTTTTGATTCTGTGGCCCTGCTGTATACCTATAAGAGACTCTAGACATCTTTGGCACAGCTTCTAACACTCCACTGCATATCTCTTTTCAGTTTAGTGCATTTTTGGCAGATTTCAATCTTTAAAAATTTTACTGCAGTCATTCCAAGAATTTGTATGTTTCACTTCTAAATTGTCAATGGTAAATCTGTCGGAATAAAACATTTTTGGTTTCAGATTAATGTTAATGCCAGTTTTTATATTTTGAGCCAGACTTGGAGGAAATTTGTTATTCTCTCTCTCTCTCTCTCTCTCTCTCTGTGTGTGTGTGTGTGTGTGTGTGTGTGTGTGTGTGTGTGTGTGAGAGAGAGAGAGAGAGAGAGAGAGAGAGAGAGAGAGAGAGAGAGAGAGAGAGAGACCCTTGGAAGATAGATGTGTTCCCCATTTCTCCCCCATTTTCCAGGTCTGCTCTGAATTCTTCACGCATACCTGAATAATAAAATGCATTTTGCAGGGTCCCATTCAATACAGCTTGTAAGCCGCCCTGAGTCTTCGGAGAAGGGCGGGATATAAATGGAATTAAAATAAATAAAATAAAATAAAAATAAAAATTTTCATAACTGATCTCAGCTGTATAATTGAATCATACATACATGTATGTTTCTATATAAAAAGAAGCCTAGATAGTTTAACTGTTCTTAAGCTGTACAATAAAGACAGAAAAGCATGGAAAGGCCGGAGATTAACAAGCATTTAATTTAACCGAATGCCAAATCTTAAGGAGCCCTTCTGTTCTACTTTATGTCAACTGTATATCCCTAGCTTCAAGAAAGCAGAGAGTCAGAGAGGGAATAGCTTGTGAGAAGGGAGAGTTATTTGCAATCTGTGAGCCAAATGTAGACCCAGCTGTTCAGCTTTGAGAGAAGAGTGACTTATGAAGAAACTGGATCCTAGTGTCATTGGAGCTGAACTACTAAGGTAAAATTGGAATCCCCTCTAATTTTTTCTGCTGTTGTCATTAGACTAGATGGAAAGAAGAATGAAATGCATCTGTTGCAAGCACAATATGTGCAACAGATGAGAGCCTCTTTTTTTGTAACATAATGATTCTTGATGCAATGGGTGGGGAGAAAGAAGTTTTAGCCTTCTGTTCAAACTTCACTGATTATTGTCACAACTCGGGAAGAATGGAAACTATTAAATTAACAAAAGATAAGATTAAAGGCATTACTCTTTGCCTCTCCTATAAGAACAGTCAATGAAATAGTAAGATGATTGTTATGTACTGGGCTCTTGTGATACACCACGTGGGTTGCTGGAGCGGCTAATGGCTCTCCAGCAACCCAGACTAACTGTCTCCTGTCCTGCAATTGGCTAGCCCCAGGCGGCAATGGTTGGTTCAAACCTATTGGCTGCTGCCTAGGGGCTAGACTATATATTGCGGCTGGTTGCAGCCCATGCTCCAGTACAATTCTAGCAAGAAATAAAAGTATGAGTTATCCTATACTCAGCCTCATGTCTTCATTCCTGCACCAAAGAGCCCACTATTTAACAATGATCACTAATGAAAGTAACCTTTGTACAGAATTTCTTTTTTGATTAGCAAAATGAAAGGTTAATCCGCTGACCTTTAAAAAAAAACCCAGTCTGACCAGCATTTTCTAGAGTACTGTTTCTCAACCTTAGTAACTTTAAGATGTATGACTTCCACATGCTGTTGGAGAATTCTGGGAATTAAAGCCTACACATCTTAAAAGTTGTTGAGGTTGAAACTCATTGAGCAAGCGAAAAACATACAGCTCAAAGAAGTTGTAAAACTGTCTGAAGTGGAAGTGAGTGTTTGGCCCTGTGACAGAGAGACTTTGCTTCAGACAGAGATCAGATGCTACTGGCAGATGTGAGGACCGAAAATAGCTCTTTTGAAGCTCTGCCTCTCTGCTGCTTGTTCAGCACCAAGTGATGAGAAGAACAGAAAGAAGCTCCAGGCATAGACTTTTATCCATACAACGGATGTCCTAGCTAGCTACTGCAGGTTATTATAGATTACCAGCAAGTTTCCATTGTCCCAAAGCCAGACAATGAGAACTAACAGATTCCCCTTTTCTATCAAACTTGCATATTCTGCTAGGAATACATTAGAGAGAAACTATGTGCAATTTTTGGGTTTAAAGCATTACATGGATGTTAGATAGCGAAATGAGATTTGGTTTCAAAAGATTGGCTTTCAGCTTCCTTGGCTATTGAAAGATAGAACAACTAGATTTTGATAGAGCACCTTGACCTCTTTGTTCTCCATCCTTAACAGGGCAACAGATGCATGAACAATGTATCTTCTTACCACACAATGGTTTAGGGTTGGTTTTGTGTGTGTGTGTGTGTGTGTGTGTGTGTGTGTGTGTGTATACAAATATAAAAGTCATAGCCCTGTGACAAATTTTGTAAGCAGTTTTACTTCCAGAGGTTCTACCCTCTTTTAACTTCTTGAACCCAAAAGAGTTTCTTCTAAGCAAAAAACTCAGAAATCTCACTAGCAGGGTTTATTAACATGAAAGTAATAGTCATTAAAGAATTCCAGCAAGTGAGGTATTTTAGGGTGAGGATTAACAATAGAATCATAGGGTTTATGGACCTTGGAAGTGTTGAGTTTAACTCCTAACCAGAGCAGGAATGCTCAGGCCATCCCAGTCAAATGCCGGTCCAATATTTGTTTAAAAGCTTCTAGTGATGGAATACCCACAGATCCAGAGGCTTGGCTATTCCACTGTTTAATAGCTTTCACAGTCAGGATACCAGTCCTTATTTTCTATTTGGACCTCTTTTTATACATCTTCCATCTGTTGGCTGTTGTTTTATCTTCAGCATGACGGACAATAAATCTGTACCCTTTTTCCTATGAGAGCTTTTCAAATATTGTAAAACTACTATAACATCTCAAATTCCCCTTTTCTTCTTTAGGTTAGCCATTTTAATATAATTTAATTTAATAATTAAATTTAACAATTTAATAATGAATAATTCCTCACAGAATTTATCCTTAGCTCCTCACCCTCTTTGTTATTCTTCTCTGTATTCTTTCCAGTTCCTCAGCATCCTTCTTGTTTATGTCAATGAAGATTTGGCGCAGTATTTCTGACCAGCACAGCCTTAAGCTATCACTTCCCATGATCTTAACACAATGTTTATGTTGATGCAGTCCAACACTGCATGGTTTCTTTGTGAGCTACCACACACTACTGGCTCACACTTAATTTGTGATGTACTAGGAGCCTAGATCCTTATCACAAGAACTACTGCTAAGTTAGGTACTATGGTAGTATTCTAAATGTGTACATCTGTTTTTTCTTTCCTTAAGTGCACAACCTTACCTTTCTTCCCAGTGAACAATATTTTACTGGATAGGGTCCAATGTTCAAATCTATCAATATATTTTTTTAACTTGGAGCCCATTCCTTAGATATTAATTATCTGCTGAAGTAGTAGGGTTGTAATGGGATCATCCTTCCTGCTTTATCAAGAAAAACATTATCAAATGCCTCACTGTAGTTGAGGTATACTATATTCACAGCTTCCCTTTGGTCTACTATAGTTACTCTGTCATTGCAATTTGTTTGGCATTTTAAGAAACCTGTGCTGGCTTTATACCTTTCAAAATACATGCAGGCCTACTGCTTAAGAATCCTTTCTAGGATTTCCCCAATTGCTAATGTCAAGCAGACTCCCAGGTTTACTGTTTCTCCTTTTAAAAGACTGAAGCAATGTTAGCTCTTTTCCAATGTTCTGCCAATTCCCTTGTACTCTACAATCTTCAGTGATTACAGCCAGTGACTGAGATCACAACTGCCAGTTCCTTCAGCCCTTTGAGATGAAATCTACCCAGACTTCGTGACTAAAATTCATTCAAAGCAGCTGGATGTTTTCTCTCCATTACTCCCTGTTTTTGACCTGCACTCCTCCTCTTCCACCCCATGGTGAGTTCTGGAAGGTTGGACTACTTTTTCCTTTTGTGAACACACAGATGCAAAATGGGAATTAAGCAGTTCAATGGTTCTGTTGTCTTTTACTATCTTGTTATCATCGTCAAGTAGCAGATCAAACTTTTCCTTGGCTTTCCTCTTGTTCTGCATGCACCAAAAAATCCCTATCTGCTATTTTAGGCTTCATTGCAAACCTCAGTTAATTCTGAACCCTAGGTTTCCTAATCCTATTCTTTCAGATTATTTGCTGATATTTTGCTCCTCTTAAATATCCTTGTTACCATTTTTAAAACATATCCTTTTTGTTTTTCAGTTTATGAGAACATTCTATGCCAACCACATTGGTCTCATCAACTGTCTCCCATCTTTCTGTTTGGACTTTAATCATGATCTTTTCCTTCCAGCCTTCCTGAACTGTTTTTTCACTTCAGGATGGAATCCTTCATGCACTTTTCTTCTTAACTTAGTAAACTCAGCTTTTGTGAAATTAGTATTCCTCACCTAGAACACCAACCTCACTAGTCATTCTCTCCCAAGGTTCTTACATTTCCTCAACTTTTTTTCCTTACTAGAAAATATTAACTTCAGTATAGCTGAATTTCAGGAAAGAAATGGTGCACCTGAAAGGGGGTTCATCTAAAAAAATGGGGCATCTGCATCCATGGGTTGGTTTTAGAATGGTTGCTTGAACCCTTTCATCCAGCTAAAGCAGTATTTGATACTGGCAAAGTGTTTCCTGTCAGTACAGACCAGGAATCTATATTATTCTGCAGTATGTTGGTTATACTGAGGCTGATGGGATTGGAAGTAGCCAATGGTACAGATAAAACTGGATTAGATAGGCCAGTGATATACCTTGATATGGCAGCTTTCAAAACACTTTATTCCTACCTCTTGTACTCAGTAAGAGTGCACATCAGCTCCTAACTGCTATACACAAAGTAATTAATGCATGCATTTTTTCAGCTTGGTATGCCCATGACTAAAGGCTTTTAACAGTTTACAAGAGAAAGCAATTTAAGTGTGAGTATGAACAATTGCTAACATAGAAATTAGGTAAATCAAATATGGTGAGAATTGAAAGAATCAGCAATTAAAAGCCTCTACTCAATTATGTGCTAATTTTGTCCTAATCACCCTAAAAGCTGATAATGAGATTAGGCCTGCTCAAAGTCAGAGGGAGTCCATTCTTAAGAGCAGTAGCACCAGAGGAAGAATCTGCGTCCTCACCAGATGAACTCATAACAATTTTAGGTAAACCTCTTGAGATGATAACTTATTAAGATTTTTCTGGATGGAGATCTAGATCTGAAGAGGGCCTTCAAGATAATGAGCTGGTACTTTTAGCTGGAAGTGAATTGGTAGCTTTGACACAGAATGTGTCAAAGAATTTGACACAGAATTTGTCACAGAATTTGTCACAGCCAAACAAAACACAGAATTTGTCACAGAATTTGTCACAGCCAAACAAAACTATTTTATTTGTGCATGTAGAGAGTCCCCATCCCATTTGTCAGTCATTAAATGCAATACTGACAATAAGGAAAAAGTGTCATCAAAGACAGCACAATTGTAGGAAAATGCATTCATACCAACAATTGAGCATGCAATTTTATTTTCAGCTGAGCAAAGTTCTTACCCTACCTGGTTACAAGGATACTACCTTTCATAGTCTAATGATTGTGGTATCTAATCCTGTGTTTTGATAGTTAGTCTGCCCTCTTCGATCAGGAAAGTATACATGATAGTTACAATCAGCATTTGCATTAATAAATTCTTCTCATGCTACTGGGCATTGCCTTGGGGAAATTCATTTTAATTACAAGTATGTGATGCCATTTTAACGTGTGTATTTTTCCCCCCCTCTTTGCAGCCCAGCTTGGACACCCAAGAAAATACTTCATGCAACTCTGATGTTTCCCTGGCTATAAGGAAACTGTAGTGAAAGGATTTCTTCCCTCCTAGCTCAAACTGGCAATCTGCTTTAAAATCAGCTATTGATTTCTTCACATATGGAAGCATTTCTCCAAGCTGGCTTCATTGGAACTTGGACTTGGCATCAACTCAAGAAGCAATAATAAATTTGAAACCCTTTCAAATCAGATTTTTATTTTGAGAAATTAAAAATGTGTGCTATATTGAGTTTTTCTTTTCTTTTTTTTTAAACTGAATTCCTAGCCTTGACTAGGAGAAAAAGGAAAAACTCCCCCCCCCATCTCTCTTTTTACACCCTTGGTAAGGAGGGAGGAATCTTCAGGTTCAAGATAGCTAGTGTAGATTTCTGAGATCTGAGAATGTGAACGAAAGTAATTATTGAAATAACATTGAGGGGTAAGAACCGTAGCTGATGCTAAGGATTCTTGTATTACTCAAGCTTATCAAATGACAAGAGATACCAGAATGCCTATTCTTGACCGTAAGATGATGTTTTGTAGGTGGGAACATAACTTCTTAATACCATTCTTAAGTTTCAAACATGAAAGCAATTCCACAGAATTCTAAACTTAAGACTGTTTAGTGCCACTCTATTTAAACATTGCCCTCAGTATTCTTTTTGGAATGAAGATTTCAAAGATGGTTTTTGTGGCGAGACCTGACTTGTTACAGTTATGGTTCTCTGGCTAAAAAGCACTTCAGGAAATACCTTCTCCCAAAGTGCCTATCCTAATCACAAAGTAAGAGCCATCTTGGCTTGCTTTGCTTTATTTTTTTCTTCTGATGACTTAATCATGTGAACAAACTAGAGCCTTTATTCCCTTAAGATCTATACTCCTCTCGGAGGTAGACATTGAAACTGGAACACTGCACTGTCTCTTGAAATATTCTCTCTCTCTCTCTCTCTCTCTCTCCCTCCCTCCCTCTCTCTCTCAAAAAGAAAAAAAGGCTAGAGAGTAAGTGCAGGCAATTATCCTGAGCATGAGTGGAGAGCCAATGTACCATTTGACCTTTCTCATCTAAATAATTCTTGCCTTGAAGGAGACATGGGGTAATTGAGGTGTAGTTCTTACTGTGGTGCATTTAACAAGAGGAATGGTAGCTCCTAAGGACCAGTCAAACCACAGGACAATCCTTCACCTTCCCTCCCAAAGGCTGCTGATACCTTTTGACCTAGTTGAATAGATCCATTCCTGGAAATATCAATGCATCTCTTTGCCTCTCTATTACAAATAGTATTTGCCACCCTGTGGGTTAAAAAAAAAGGGCCATTATATCCTGCTTCTCCTAAGACTTGCATTTAGAAAACAGTTCTTTTTTGTATCTTTCATTTTCCTTTTGCTTTCATCTGTTAATTTTTTGTGTGATCTGGAATGTTCGCTAACAATTTAATAAAAATTCTGTAAAATACAAATGAGTCCTATAGTGTCAGTTACACTGAGTCCAAACATGAGGGGCTGTGGTTTAATTGGTTTATTGAATTAAAACAAAAAACAAAAACAAAAACAAGAGGCTTAATTGCTCAGCCTACCAAACATGGATCATGGTTTACAAATAATACAACATGCTAATTCAAAATCAAATTAATCATAGAATGGGAGGGTCACCATGTCTTATTAAACCATTATCTTCAAATCTTTGACAATTCTCCATTTGCTCAACTCTGAATTTGAAGTATATTCCAAATTACTGTAAAGATGTTTATTAGAAGCAGGAAAATTTGCATGCATAATTAACAAAATGGGTTAATTTTGTTAATAAAAGTATTAGGGTTGGTTTTTTTTTAAAAAAAACACCACTAAGTTTATCTCAAATTTCTCCTGGCTTAAAATAGTATCTTTCACCCACCCAGCTCAGCTTTAAAAATTTCTGATTCCACCCCCACCCCTCATCCCCATCCCCAAAATTTCTAGGAAAATTGAAATTACACGCAATATCTAAAAACATTGTAATTGGAAAGAATTACAGCCTACACACTGGATTAAATGCTTCTCAGTCTTGGTATGAGGTTTATATCAACAAAATTTCATTAAAATTGCCAGACTTCAATTAACTACTTAACATACTTAGAAATCAGCTACACTAATTTTTCACTTGAACCCTCTGTAAAGATGTTTTATCTATTACCTGGGAACTAATCCAATTTACAATGTATATGCACTTCTGAGGACCATAACCAAGGTAAATGTTTTATTTTACATTGTTAAATATATTCTATGTTCGATAAGGTTGGAAAACTTTGGTAGCTTAAAAAATGAACTGAAAAAGCCCTTAAATAAGGATGGTAAAATCTTCGCCTATGTATTTAATATTTATTATATTTTTTAGGAGAAGGGGATGATTTCATGCTATAGCTGATGCAGGTTTTCAACATTTTTGAAGTGTGCTGATCTCATTTCTCAGTTATTTAGCTTTCTCATAATATTCTGCAAATCCGTTTTCTCAAGATCTCAATCTTCTCTTTTAGCAAGAACCTATATTTCCAAACATATGAAGAATATCTTTCTCCCTTTGAATCATTCTTCGTGTAATACAATATTACATATCCAATTATTTTACTTTTACTGACTGGAGTGTTCTGAGTAGTACTGTAAATTGAAGGTAAATTGAAGGTAAAGAACTTCAAAGCCTGTAAATTGAAGGTAAAGAACTAAGATGGAAAACCTGTATGGACTTACTAAACACATATAAATGACTTCCTACCCATAAGACAGTCTTATTGTATGTATATAAAACAGATGGCTTAATAGATAATGTTTCTCATTTAGCCTGACTTGGGAAGGTATACTTATCATTTTCAGAGCAAGCCAGGATGTCGATGAAACTTTAGATAACTCTTATTTGTTCTAGCTTTCCATAACTCTCCAAATGGGAAATACTGCTAATGGAGTAGCTTTTTTGCTCAAGGAGGGAAGAATTCTGTGTTAGGATAAGTAGTTTGTTCACTATCCAATGTATTAATTCAAAATATGATAATCTGAATGTAAAAAGATAAGGTAAAGGTTTCCCCTGTCCAGTCCTGTCTGACGAGGTGGCAGTGCTCATCTTCATTTTCTTAGCCGAGGGAACCAGCATTGTCTGAAGACATTTCTGTGGTCATGTGGCCAGCATGACTATATGCCGGGGCACACAGAACACTGTTACTTTCCCATTGAAGTGGTACCCATTTATCTACTCACATTTGCATGGTTTTGAGCTGCTAGGTGGGGAAGGAGCTGGACTTGAACCTGGTCTGCCAGCTTACAAACCTAGCGCCTTTAACCGCTGAACCATCACACCCCCAAATCTGAATATACTAGAACTCATTATCAGAAAACTAAAATTATGACATTTGCCAAAAGCTCCAAGAGCTATTTCTGGAGCACGGATGGCCACAAGATTGAACAGGTCTCTCCTACCTGAAATACCTGGGGGTAGTCCTTCATTCTGGTGGCAGTAGGGAAATCCACAGGGACTGCACTGCTGAAAATGCACAGAGGAGCTCATCTGCCATTCTTAAGACAAGAGGTGGCCACTGTATACCTACAGCCTTCAAGTTATTTGAAGCTAAGCCGATAGCTTTTTGCTTCTTTAGAACTTGTACAACACAAATTTCTAAAATCAGCCCTTCAAGTCCCAAAATGTGTCTGTGTCTAAGGACACCCTGCAACTACCGGTAGAGAGAGGCTTCAGGAGAATGGAGGCTAGAGTGTGGGTGACCACACTCACCTATTGGCCCAGGCTATTCTTTTTTTCCCCCTTGGCCTTGCTTCATTAACCAGGAGTAATGATTTTCAATCTGCATGGAAACAGGCAATCCCACCCCTGGGCTTCTTTCCAGCATGGGATGTGGTCAGGCCAAAGTATTCATTAAACTGTGCAGCAAGTACAGAGTGCCAATTGTATCTAGATAGAACTCTAACCTTCATTGCTACTGAATGCAAAGGTACTCTGCCTCCTCTATGGCATACCAAACTAGACTTGAAATACCTGTAGACAAGAGGGCCTGTATTTTGGCATCATGTCATGCCATCCCCTCAGCTGTCCTTAAAGGCTGATACAGGAAGATTCCCTACCCAGAGAGACAATGTCCCTGTGACTCTGGACACATGGATACAACAGAATATATGCTTCTCCAATGCCTGCTCTACAGAAACGTCTGTACTAATCTCACCTTCCCATTACTGCACAAATGCCCAGGGCACTCAGGACAAATCTATATCTCCTTGCTGCTTTCAAATACCAGCCCTGTGTTGGGAGCATCTGCACAGTAGCACTTTAAATTCACCAGATGACCTATCCCATAAACTAATCTTAATGAACACCTAGTCCTAGTACATCATATTAGAGCGCTCTATGATTTGATAGTCCTCCAGATGTTAACCTTCTATGCTCCCCTACAACCTCTAATGCTCTTATCCTTTCTTTCAGATGTTTATAGACTTTTATATATGCTTTCATTTTTAGTATTTTCTAGTTTTCCATTTTTGTATATATATATATATTTAGCTTCTAGTATGTTTTTTAATTGAGTATACTCCACCTCTCCAGGCTATGGGGAGAGTTTACCTGCGACAGTCCACTTAATCATTGTGTCGCCAAGAAACTGGAACTCAATTCTTGTCTCTGTAAAGTTTTATAAAATCACTTCTTTTTTTCTTAAAATAGGATGTGCCAAAACAGATGTGTGAATTGGTCTACTCTTTTCCTGTATATTTAACCAAAGTACATCATAATTCGGTTCCAAATCTTATT
This sequence comes from Vipera ursinii, assembly GCF_947247035.1. NCBI lineage: Eukaryota > Metazoa > Chordata > Lepidosauria > Squamata > Viperidae > Vipera > Vipera ursinii. The sequence goes on along the minus strand of NC_139512.1, from coordinate 106,121,740 downwards.
TCTCTTATTATGTGTGTGTGTGGGGGGGAACCTTAATTTTCTATATGCCTGCACTTTTTAATTTTGCATTGAGTCAGAAAACACTCCCCAAATGCTTTGGTAAAAGCATTTTACCAGCTTCAGGTAGAACTTGGAAATCTGAAATGTGCCAGGAATTCAAACATTATTTTTAAAATAATGTTAGGGTCATAAAGTGATGCATTATTACTGTTAAGAGTTCTCCCTGGTTAGTTATCCTAGAATGTGTGAAATAAGAAACTAAAGATGGAATTGAGGAATACCAGGCATTATGAGTCAGATCCTTTAGTGGAGGTAGATTCTTACATGTCAATTAATTTAATAGAGCTTCTTTACAAAAGTCACCGCAAAACAAAATATCTGGAACTGTCCGATTATGGGCTCATCAGCTTAGTATTAATCTTAGTGTTTGGGTTATTGGTGGCTCTCCAAAGTCTCAGTTAGAAATCCTTCTCTATGTCTACTACTGATTGTTTTAATCAAAGATTCCATTTGATATGATAGCATTAGCAGCATCAGCTCCAGCTTAGTCAATATTAGATTACATTAGTCCATTAGATTAGCACTGATGATGTTACCTAGTTTGGTTAATGAAATGCCTGCAAGAAAACAATCAAACTCAGAGAGCACCTGTCAAGCCCCGCCGGTCCGCCGCCCGCTCGGGCCTCGACACTGCCACCGGCAAGTCCCGAAACCGGCTGTGATGGGCGTGGCTTCGCCCGAACACCGCGGAGCGCGCCACGGCTCCGCCGAACAGCTGGCCGGCGCCCAGCTGACCGGCGCGCTCCCTCCGGATCGCCGGCAGTCTCCCTGTCAAGCCCCAGACCCTACCGAGATGGGCGTGGCGTTGCCCGAACGCCGTGAGGCGCGCCAAGGCTCCGCCGACCAGCTGGACGCCGGTAGGATGGGCGTGGCGTTGCCCGAACACCGCGGAGCGCGCTGCGGCTCCGCCGAACAGCTGGCCGGCGCCCGGTTGATCGGCGCACCCCCTCCGGACCGTCAGCTCCGTCGGGCCCCGGGCGTTCGGTCGATGGGCGTGGCCTCGCCCGAATCCTGCAGGACGCGTCGCAGCCCCGCCGCACAGCTGGCCGGTGCCCAGCTGATCGGCACCTCTGTCTCACCTCGGCGGCAGGACTCTGGGCCGCAGGGGGTGTCCGGGCAGGAACAGACTGGAGGCAACGCGGGACCGAACGGACAGACAGGGCCGCCCCAGCAAAACGTGGAGGGGTGTGTGGCTATGCCCGTGTTGCCACCCTCACTCCCTGAGCGCCTAGAAGGACTGGGGGGGGAGCTCGCAGCCGCAATGCCGGCACGGACTGGGGCGCACGAGGGAGGCTTACCGGGGAGGGGGCTTGGCGGGCCGCAGCGGTGCACACGGTGGGTGGTGGCTATGCAAGGTGATGGGTGGGGCATTTATGGGGAGGCGGGCGGATGCCGATTTGCTTTGGAGGGGTGGGGTCAGGGCGTGGTAACCTGATAAAAGAGCGTTGAGGCTGGATGCCTCAACGCTGACTTTACCGCGGTTTGCTTTGGAGAAGAAATAAACCTGGTCACCCGTTCCTTTTGGAGTGCTTTTGTTTCCTGGCAGAGGACGTCGTGACAGCACCAAGGACCCTTCATTTCAATCCTGAGCCACAAATACCATGTTTCCCTGAAAGTAAGCCCTCCCCCCAAAATAAGCCCTAGCTGCAATAGGATCATCACCCAGACCGGGGGTGTGTGTGTGGAGTGTTTGGAGTGCCTATGGGGGGGACACGGAAGATTTCTTCACACACACACCCTTACCTTTTCCCCAAGCATTTGCCACTTGGCTCTTAAAGGACTGCAGAAGGGGCTACAAGGGAAGAAAGTAAGTCCATTCTTCCCCGGATTGATTTCAGAAGCTGCCACAGCTGCCATCTGACCAGCGACAAGGCCGGGCTGCTGTACCTGCTGCTGTTGGGGGCTGGTGGTGCCCGGGGCGGGCTGCTCTTCAGCCAGACTGATAGGTGGTGGTGGAGTCGCTCCCTGCATGGGCCATGCGGCTGCTGTGCACCCTGCCTATGGTTGCAGCTCTGCTGCTGTTCTAGCAGCACCCACGGGCCAAGCCCTTGGCATCCCTCAGTTTCTGCCCACCATGTCTGCTGGTCCTTCTGCTCCTGAGAAACCTATTGGCCACAGTGGACACCAATCAGGTGCCTGTGCTGCTTCTGGCCTCGAGTGGGCTGTTTGTTCTCCTGGCCATGATTCTGCCTGGCACGGGGCAAGTTGTCCCAGATCTTCTGTTTGACCTCCAGAGTGCCCCCCCCCCACTGCCAGCCTGCCAGGCCCCTTCACCAGTGGCTACCAGTGGAACCGCACTGCCTGTGCCTCCGCCTTTGGGCTGCTGAGCACCAGCTTGCATGCCTACTCGGTACTGCAAGCGCCGGGCTATCTGCTGAACCTGGCACTCTTTGGGGCCTGGCAGATGCTGCTGCTCTCAGGCCAAATGTGCACTTTTGGCCTCTACTGCAGTACTGAGTAGACGTGTAGGCTGCTGTTCAGCAGCACAAAGGTGAAGGCGTGGGTGGCATGGTTCCACCAGTGGCTGCTGGCGAAGGGCCCTGGCAGGCTGGGGATGCTCCGGCGGTTGAACGGAAGATCTGGGCTGACTTGCCTCGTGCCAGGCAGGAGCAGCCCAGCAGGGCAGCCCAGACCAGTGCAGCCAGGAGGACAAAGAGCCCCTGCAAGGCCAGAAGCAGCACAGGCAGCCACTTGGTGCCTGCCCTGGTCGATAAATGTCCCACGAGCAGAAGGGCCAGCAGGCGGGGTGGGTGGAGACTGGGGCATGTCGAGGGCTTGGTTCATTGCAGCCACGGGCAAGCAGACGGTGGGATGGAGACAGTGGGGCTAGCAGCGCTCCCTTTCCTGTCGGCCCCCGTGCTCTCCGTCTCCTGTACGTGAAAATAATAAGCCCTACCCTGAAAGTAAGCCCTAGTGCTTATTTCAGAAACCATTTCGGGGAAACACGGTATTCTCCTTCAATGGGAGTTAGTCGACAGCCTGTGATCATTTGGTCTCATTCACATGTAAATTGGGTAGCTTTGAGGTTTTGGATTTTTCTTTTGCTCAAATGCAGCAGGACCCTCAACAGAAGATCTTTATTAAGCAGCTACCTACGATGGCTATCCGGACATCCTTGTAAGTGACCTTCATGGAAGACACAGTATCACTCAGACTAAGATATTTTCACTGGTCTAAAAGCAGCTCAGCAGCTGTGAGCAGGCTTCAGTTAATTTCTGGCTCAGTTTCTATGCATCTAAAATTGTATAAAAGGCAATATTTCCATCTGCAGTGTTGAAGTCCTAGAGAGTTTGTAGGAATCTGTATTCCCATTGCTGGGGACTTGCTTCAACCCACCTTCAAGTTTCTTCCAAGTGACTTTCCCTTCCTTTCATATAGGTGGGATCTTTGAAATGCGAAAAAGGGGTAGTGCCTTGGAGGCAACTCTTGTGTCTCCCGCATTTAGTAACTGTTATCTTTTTTTGGAAGGGGATGATGGGGAACATAACAGGCTAATGCCAAACAATGCATTCTAAAAAGCGTTAACGGGGGGGGGGGTTGAGTATTGCCAATCTCTGTGTCTTCCTATCAGATAGAAAGGGGGGGGGAAAGAACTGGTTGGCTCCTCTCATTTTCCACACGCTGAGATTAGTGGTAGGGAACACAACCACAGAACGAAACCAGTTTTCCCCTTGGTAGAGCTATGAAATTATTCTGATTGCAATAATATCAGAAGATGAAATTCAGAATTAGCCCAAATGGCTTCCTGCATTTTGGAGATAGTAACAATGCTAGAAGAGAAATAATAAAACCTAGCAGAATGGAGAATTATCTCATTGGGATACATCAGAAAAGATCAAAGGGTTATTCCCTGAAACAGCTTCAGATATATACATTGCATAGACTGATTGAAGATCATGGGACCTGCAGGCTGACTGATCTGGAGATCACTAGTTTAGGAGGATACTTCCAAATTTAAAAAATATATATACAAATATATATATATATATATATATATATATATATATATATATATATATATATATATATATATATATATATATATATATATATATATATATATATATATATATTTGGGGATTAACATGGCCTCATTCATCATTGCAGCAGAGATGGAATCTCACTTCAAGTGACATCTTCCTGGAGACTTTAACTTAGTGGAGTGCTTAAGGGATCTCTCCTTTCTTCACTCCTTTTTACCATGAAGCCACTGGGCTAATCATCTTTTGGCACAGGTTTCAGTAGCAACAAAATATGGATAATACCCAGCTATACATTTTGTCCCTAGGCCAGTGATGGTGAACCTTTTAGAGACCGAGTGCCCAAACTGCAACCCAAAACCCACTTATGTATCATCGGGTGGGCGTGGCCCTTTGGGTGGGTGTGGCCCATTGGGTGGGCATGGCTGCAGTGGTAACGGCAGACTGGATAGGACTAAAAAGTTCAATCAAGCAATTCCAACTTTGCGACTATTTTTTCCCTGCAAGAAGTTGATGGTGGAGCAGTGGGCTAATGCCTCCTTAAGTAACACCAGCTGCCTGCAATTAGTGCAGGTTGACTCAGCCTTCCATCCTTCCGAGGTAGGTAAAATGAGGACCCAGATTGTTGGGGGCAATTAAGCTGACTTTGTAATAATGCCGCTTGGGGTGTGTGTGAAAGCCCTAATAAGCAGGCATATACATAGAATGAAGGCTACTGCTAAGCTTGTAAGCCGCCCTGAGTCTTCGGAGAAGGGCAGGATATAAATGGAATTAAAATAAAATAAATAAATAAAATAAATTGATAGATTGATTGAACCTTTTTTTCCTTGCACATGGTGGCAGCAGCCTAAAGCGAAAAGGTTTTATAAAACCCAGCTGAAGGCCTAGGACTGTGGCGACGGTGCGCGTGCCCACAGAGAGGGCTCTGTGTGCCACTTGTGGCACCCGTGCCATAGGTTTGCCAACACAGCCCTAGGCCAAACCGATGAAGTGGTAGCAGTGCTATCCCACTGCTTAGAGGCTATTATAGACTGAATGGGGAGGAAGAGACTCCAGCTTTACAGCCAGAATAATTCCAGGGAAATTCCATCTTTGCCAAGAAAGGACTGCACTATCCTGCTCAGAGCTGGTCTGCAATTGGGGAGTTCTCCTAGATTCACAGTTCTGCTTCAGGAACAGGTGGCAGCTAAACCCTTGCAGAAAATTTTGTGCACCAGTTTCAACCTTTCCTGGACCAGGATACTCTCTTCACAGTAATCCACACCCTAATCTCCTTCCAGTTGGATTATTGTAATGTGCCCTGTGTAGAACTGCCCTTCAAGAACACTCAAGAACTACAGAATAGGATGGCTTGGGCCGTAAAAGACTACGGAAAATGAAAGAATACATCAATAATGTTTTTTAAAAATGGAAAGGAATGAAAGGAAAAGGGACTGTCTGGGAAGAAAATATCTCTGCTTAACCTTGTGTCTTCTAGCTTCATTGGATTAAGCTGCCCAGGACATTCAGCATGCCTGTGCTGTGTTTGGTAATCTCTAATGTAATCTGTAAAGAGTGGTTTGAAGCCAGGCCAAAATTATCTTTAGTCTGCTAACCTTGAGATTCTGGAAATTCTGTAGTGCCCGGACTTTTAAAGGAGAGAAGGATAAAGTTGCTGGAAGATAAAATGAAATGAGAGGCAAATCCAAAAGCTCTGCAGAGCTGCAGTGCTAGTTTTGTGGCAATTTAAAATAAACAATAATAAAACCCAGAAGAAACCAACATAAGCTCCCAGAAACTGTGTATATAATGAGATCAGTAGCTCAAAAATCCTACTTGGAAGTCCCCTACATTTAATTGCTATATGTCATCTTATTTGCTATAATGAAAGCCATCATGCTGAACAAAGCACACGAAACTGTTAGGATGGAGAAAAATGATAATAGAAAAGCGTATACATAACAGATATAAAACCTGGCTTTGGTCCCAGGCGTGGGGTTAATGTATTGGGGAGGATGGGGTAGGAATGGAGATGGCTCTTATTCTTAATTTTAATGGTTCATTTTTAATCCAGGCTATCTGGTTTTGTTTATGTTTTTTTTAATTTAATGCTTTATTTTGTAAGCTGCCCAGTGTCCACTGGAGTGGGTGGCTATGTTAAATCTAATTGATAACCATAATAACCAGTGGAACATTATTACATATCCCTAAAAATTACTTGAGAAATTAATTAAGAAATGTTTATGATTACTAGGGTTGATGCGTATATCCTGGGTAATAATATGATGAAATTCATTCTATGCTAACAGTAGGAAGCAATGAATATGTGACCTGTGATGCTGAACAACGAAGTAACACATATATGTTTATTTGTTTGCTTGAAAGCCTTGAAAGACGAAACAGAGACAGCAGCAGTTTGCATGTTGTATAAGTCACCTAAGACTTTGCCTTGGGAAATTCTGTGAAACAAGACAAATACGCATTTCTGTCCAAGATACCTAGAATCTACCAGATCAATGTTTCTCAACCTTGGCAGCTTTAAAATGAGTGGATTTCAACTCTGAGAATTCTCTAGTCAGCAAGCTAGCTTGGGAATTCTGGGAACTGAAGTCCACCTATCTTAAAGCTGCCAAGGTTGAGAAACACCGTGTCAGATACATGCCCTTTAAAACCCATCACCTCAGCTAGATTTCCCACTGATTAAGAATAATGTGAGCTTTATCATTTAATGCATCCTGAAGACATTAGATTTGGGAAGACTAATAGACTCATGAATAAATATTGGCCTAGTAGATGAATCATGCATAATATTTTAAAGGACCCTTTGAATTTGGTTGGTGACGTAAAAGCAGGTCTACCATAGAAGTGATATAGTTGTTTAGTTGGTTTCATGAGATGTCCAGAATGTACATGAAGTGGAAAGCTATTTATATTAGTAAAAATGAGTGAACTCTCAAGCTCAGTGTATTTTCTTTGACTTTACAGGAATTTTTCAGGCAGAAATCATTCCTGGCCCAACAGCCCGAAGTCTGTGAACTTGAGATGGCAGGGACTAAATCAGAGGCATTCTATATATAAAGCCTTCCTTTTGTTAGTAAGCTATGAGTCTTCCCTGTGGCTGGGGTATTCTTCTACATGGTAGTCTTTAGAACATTTCACTTTTTCCAGAATTATTTTTCTACATTCCCTTATCTGCTGAGCTACAAAAGATGGGTTCTGCTCAGCTACACTGCAATTTGTAGAGAATTTTTTCTAAAGGGGTAGACTTACAAGGATTAATTCATTTCAGGAACATTTGCTGTATTTGGCCTCAGAAATATATTTAAAATGACTTTTTAGTAAATGTCTTGGTATTAATTTTTATTTCCGATATAGTACTTTATGATTTTTACTTCTCCTCAGCTGATTTGAGTTCATTTGGCCATAATAAGTCAGAATAAAAACACTGAATTAAAACAACAGTTAATTTCACCAACTATTTCAGTTGCTTTGGGGAATCTAAAACTTGTGATATGAGCAGTCCAAATAAAGATGTTCCAAATTAAATAGCTGACATGTACCAGAAAATCAGATAATGCAGAGATGTTATCAGCCCAAGGGTCTACAAGTCAAAAGGGAAAATGGAGGGGCAAGGCCAGTTTGCCAAATTTCAAAGCATGTATCATTTCAAATGTTCTTGCCTCTTTAGATAAAAGAAATAAAATTACTTATCCACCTTACTGGGTACACTACTGTGACAACTCTGCTTCATTTTATGTCATGCATGTTCACAAGGATGATCCTTAACATAACATACAGGTCTGTAAGACACCCCGAAAAAGTCAAGCACGTAGCAGAACTATCAGTCGGAAGATGAGAACAGTAAAAGTCTCACTATCACCGTATAGCAAGGCACCTCAATTTTACCCTTGGCTGCCAGTAGTAAATTTTGCTGCCAAGTGAAACTTGAATCATGAATACACATGGGAAGCAGGCAATAAGGAATGAAATGAACAAAACTGAAGAACTGGATAAGAACAGAACTAGTCCATTCCTGCTGGATTGAAGAGTGCATTTCTCCCTTCAGTGCATAGGAACGGATTATGCAAGTGAATGAATCTCTGTTCAATACTAGAAACAGGGGATCTCTATCCACTGCATCTGAAGGCAGCTGATTAATTGAGAAGGTGCAGAGTAAGTGTGACAGCATGTCCCCTGAGTTCCCCAAGATCTTGCCACTGTACCCCAATCCCGAGTACCTCCCAGGTGAAACTGTTCTTGCAACAAGTGACAGGGCTGCCCCTAAGTCAAAAGTGAGCTGTAAGCCAACCGTTTAAACTGAGGCATGCTCATGGGGATTAATCTTTTAAGCAGGTGCTAGAAGGGATTGTTTTTGTTTCTTTGATGCAACAAATGATGCAATCCTGCAGATATCCCTTTTTCAGCCCAAGGGCCTATAAGAAAGTACAGAGTGCAGACTAATAGTTCATCCCATACTACCTCAAACCGATTCTCAGTTGTCTCTTCCAACCCTTAAAATGAAGCTTACAGCATTGGATGATGATGATAAAATTTTTATTCATAAAACATGAAACTCAGTCAACTGAACACTCAAATTGACTGGCACTAATGGTTGACACGGGTTGCTGCCAGCATCCTAGGTATCAACAGATACCTCCTTAAAGTGTAAGATGTTCCGAGTAGCGCAGTTTTTTGTAGCTTTGCTGGAGTTATTGCAGAAAGCTGTAATTTCTTGATGTATATCAACCAGGTACCTCCTTAAAATTATTATTATTATTATTATTATTATTATTATTATTATTATTATTATTATTACTATTACTAAGAATTGTATCTAAAGGTAGCCAGATGTTCAGGCATTTTGTAAGTCAGATGCTGTCTACCGTCATGCATATAATCAGGAAGTCAATAGGTTATCCCTGCTGCAAGATTTAAAAAGTTTCCTTACACATTTTCTAACTTTTTTTGAAGTCTAGCATTCTAGTAAGAAGCCAGGTCCGGAAAGAGGTTCCTGAGACCAGGGGAGCCTTTGGCGCCTCTCTGAGCTTGGTTGTTTGCTTGCAGACGTTTTCGTTACCTGACTAGGTAACATCATCAAGGCAAGGAAGCAGCCAAGCTCTGAGAGCACCAAAGACTCCAGGTTGCATAGCACTGGGCAATAAGCTGCCAGCCACTAACCGAGCTGAGTGTAACAAGTGTTTTAGTTTGCCTTCTCAAAACTCCGCAAGCAATACAGTCCCGAAGGCCTGATCGACAGCTGGTTTGCAACGGGGGGGGGGGAGCATCTGCTTAGGCAGAGTTTAAAAGAAGGCGAACCCGGCTGGCGCAGGCGAGGATCGTGCGCACGAATGAGCCAGCTACCTGCACGCTCACTCCCAGATCCCAAAGTTTCAGATCCAAGACGAAGCGATTTCCCATCTCTCCCTCTCTCTTAATGTGCCTTCCCACCTCCCCCCACCCCCGTTTTTTGTTTTTGTTTTGGTCTTCTTCTTCTTCTTCTTTTTTGCTCCCCTTTACACAGAGCGAGATTTCGATAGTTTGAAACCTTTGCCTCGCCAGCAGGACCTTCCCGGCTGCCCCTTCGCCTCAGAGGAGAAGGCTTTGGTTTGGTTTTGTCCCCTACAACCAACCGCCAGAGAGAGAGAGACACCAGAATTTGCTTTGCTCTGCATTACTATACCTGGTGAACAGCGCCGGAGGTTTAAAGGCTGCAGCTTGCCGCGCTGGGCTCCGCGGGTTTCAAACCCTGTCGGTGCATCCTTGCTTGGGCTGTTCCTTTCCAAGCCAGGGAGGGGGCAGGCAGGCTGATGCCCAAAAATAAAACCTGCCCCCGCAGCTCTTTTATCGAAGGGACTTTCTCCCTTCTCACAGGCTGGAAGAAAGAGGCTGGCCGAGGGATCGACCCCTTTGAGAGAGCGGAAGGCTCCCCGGCAAGGGAAACTTGCCAAATCGGGTGTGCATATTGCGGGCGGGGGGGGGGAGAGGAGAGAGAAGGTGGGGGGGGGGGGACAAGCAAGGGACCAGGAAAGGCAGGCGCAGAATTTTGGAAGCTCAGAGGCGACGGAGGGGCGCTTATAGCTGAGACCCGCGAGCCCCCTAGAGGCAGAAAGAGGTAAAACTTCCACTTGGCTTAATCTTTCTTGCGGGTTGAACCAACTTCAGGGACTTGAACCGACATTCAGCATCCCTCTCCGCGTCGTGACTTTTGGGTGATTGGTTCACGCGAAAGCAGCCTGCCGACCCAACCTTTCAGATCTGTATCGCGAAAGCCATCCTTAGCAATTTCCATCCCTCGTTTGAAAGGGTCTCTTTCCAAGCGAGGATCTTTGAATTATTATTATTAATTATTATTATTATTATTATTATTATTATTATTATTATTATTATTATTATTATTTTGTCAAAAGGGCAACAACCATCAGTCTGCAATAGATTTCCCAACCACAACTTGCAAAACTTTTACCTGCATGCGCAGTTGTTTCAGATCCGTCCAGGTGTTTAGTCTGTCACAAAACCTTAAGGACTGCATTGGACTGAACGTGTTGTTATTCTTATATATCAAGAACACATACTGTGGTTGTTGGAGGATGCGTTATATCAGAGGAGGATGCTTTATATCAGATATCAAGCTTCTCTCAGGGTAATCTTTTAATTTCTCTTTTAACTTTTTGGACTGGCAAGGCCAAGCCAGCAACTTCACTAAGTAAGTGGCAGAACCTGAATCCCCTCTTAGCTATTCTGATGGAGCCAGTTGCCTGGTCTTGCAGTTCTGTCTTGAAAGGCCTCTTTAAACAGGCCTTCCCTTAGTTATCCTCTGCTTACTCCAGGAACACCTTCTGCCCCACTGCCTTCTCTGCCAGCATTACAGTTGCACCCTATGTGTGCTGTTGGAGTTAGAACAATTCTGGGACTAGACAAGCTTTAAAATATCATAGGCAACTGATCACCATGCTCTTCACGGCATACATGACAACCTCTGGCTCCTTTGAACTGATTGTCGTTTAAATTTCGCTGGCCTGATGGGATTTTAAATATAGAAAGCTAAGCTATATGGTGTTTTATTTTTTACTCTCGCCAAACATGTCCCTCCCATCTTGATCTAGGACAGCTCCTTCAGCTGCTCCTATACTTGGGCTGACCTTTTCCCACCCCTCTTTCTTTCCTTGCTCTTTCCCTCCTTACTGTGGTGAGCCTGGTGGCCAATGAGCTTCTCTAGAAGATCAGATGTCAGTATAACAGGGGGACTTAATTGCCTGCTGGAGTTGGCAGAGCCTGCAGCCTGATCCATTCGGCAGAAAGCTCCTTGCTTCTCTCAGCTCCCCCTCTCAGGTAAGAAAGAGATTCAAGAGAGACATATATCTGTAAAGTATAGGGGAAGAGAAGGAGAACGCATGTCCAAAGTTGTCTTACTCAGACTAGGATGGAGTGCAAAGCAGGAAGGCAGTGGTTCGTGGCCTACAATAAAAGTAGGCTTCCAGATCCTAGCACACAGGACTTCTTCTCCTTGAAAGGGTTTGCTTCAAGCTAGTAACAATAAGCAATATCAGCTGTCCATAACAAAAAAGGGAAGGTGATCCAACGAAACAGGAATCGTTTTATGAGAACCCTGCAAGTGGTCAAAAATGATATGTATCACCTACACAAAACACTCAAAATTTTCAAAAGTTGTCAGCTGAAATACAACCTAAACGGGGTTTTCCTCCCTGCTTGAATTCCCACAAAAAAAGTGATTGGGTGGAGAGACCCTGAGGATTGCTTAAATGTCAGTGGGAAACCCATTGAATAGAGACATCTCTCAGATTATTGTAGAAATAAAGCACTTGAACATGATGGATAATGTGTATATTTTTTTAAAAAAGAGTATATTTCAGTAGAGTGTTAGGTTATTTCAGCACGATTGGTAAAATAAAGGGTTGCAGCGACTTTATTTTTCAGTTGAGGTTATTTCAGTTGTGAACTCGAAAATCAGCTTGTTGAGTCATGGAGTTCGGGCAAGGAAAAAAGTTAGAAGTAGTAATAATTAGTTATCATGCATTTAGCAATTGAGCTTTGTTTGACTTGCACTAAAAATATTGCCCCATTGGGATGATTTAACCCCAGCTAGATACTGTATATTTTAGTTAGACATTCATTCTGAGAATTGTTCTCAGATCTTATGAGCAATATTAAAAATTACGGATTTCCTTGCAAATTATACATGTTGTGTTGGACTATATGAAAGGGAGAGACAAGGGTATGGCATTGTTTGATTCTGAACTGAAAGTAGCACATGTGAGTTAGGCCTTTAAATTATTTTAAGATGTAAGAATCAAAAGCATATATCTATCTTAGCTCTTTAAACAGGCTGGATCAATAAAGTCTGCAAAAAGGATTAATGTTTAACTATGTAATTGACTGAAATATAGTTGTCTTCTTGGAAACTGCTGGCAGAGATGAAGTGGTCCATGGTTAATAACAGACCTGGAAATAGTCAGGAATCAGTGTTAGATTTCTTCTTAACAGAATCTTTTCAATGGTGTGTGGAAACAGAAAACTGATGACAGAAAAAACCCAGTGGTCCATCAAGTCTGCCTTTTGAATTTTTTGTTTGTTGTTATTTTCTTTTTAATTAATTAATTAATTTTCAATTTATCTATCTATCTATCTATCTATCTATCTATCTATCTATCTATCTATCTATCTATCATCTATTATCTATCTATCTATCTATCTATCTATCTATCTATCTATCTATCTATCTATTATCTATCTATTATCTATCTATCTATCTATCTATCTATCTATCTATCTATCTATCTATCATCTATCTATCATCAGATGTTATTTTCTGATAATGAGTTAATCACTGAGGTAAAATTATAAACCATCCCAATTATTGCATCTGTTCTGAGTAATATTCCTCTTATTATATAATGGCATATTTTGTTATGCCTCCCTACATGAAAATACTTTGATGCTTCTAAAAAAAGCAAGATAAAAAGCTGACTATCTGCTCCTGATTGGATATGGCTGAGGCATGACCCAGGACTATTAACTTCTGTACCTTCTATGTCCCGTACGGCAGCTGTCCCATGTTGGAAACCATTTCTATATGGTAGGGAGATTGGATACCTTTCTGCACATCATGGCAGATCTTTTTTGATTGGGGCACTATGGAGGCAGTCATCACACGAAGACTGCCACCATGTGGTAGTTTCAACATATGCACCAGTTCTTAGTCTGACTAGCTAGACTTCTTTGTAAACCTTTTATTGGTAGTTCATGGAGGAAATGTAATGGCCCAGATTTTGTAGCTCTCTACTTGCAACCCACTCCCAACCCCATTTTCTTATGGTGTTTGTTTGTTTTTGGTTTTTACAAAATATATAAAGAAATCCCATTAAGAAGAATAATACTCATACTTTCTGGGTAATTGTGCTTCACCTTGCCACACAGAGCATTTCCCTCGTTTTCTTTCTAATAAAATATGGCAGGATGCAAAGCTCTAATGCCTCATCCTTAATGTTTTCCCCATTCGGAAGTGCCAGAGTTCCAGTATATGGCCACCTAAGGATAAGCAGACATTTTTTTCCTTAGACTTATAGAGTGTTATTGTTAGAAGGGGCCACAAAAGTTATCTAACTCAACTCCCTGCAATGTACAGGAAATCCAATTAAATAATAGAATTAAATAATAGATAACAGATAAATAGGTAGTAGATAAATAAAAAAATAATAGAAGGTATTCTTTTTATTCTTATGGTATATTCTGGCACTTTTCTAATAACATAATGTTACCATGAGTTTGCCTGTGTTTGGATTGTTTTGTAAGCAGGGCTTTTGCTTCTAAGAAGAGAAAGGCTTACCTGGGCTACATAGGTGTCCATATCTCCAGCTGTTTTAATGCAACGTTATTGGCGGTAAAGTTTTGCCTGCTCTCAAACTTCTTTGTAATTGCCTATCCATCCATGATGTTTTGTAATAAAATAGCCACATCAACACTTGGCGTGAAAGCATTTATGACTGGCTTTACTAAGGCATATTTTTGTTTAGAGAGTAAGGTCTTTAATGCTGCACACGGTCCCTTGAAGAACGCTTCTAGAACCTGAGTAGAAATGTCACGAGCCTACACAGCTATGTGGAAAAGGATCAGAGAGAGTTCGTTTTCGTCTTGAGACTCTCTTCTTAGCGAACTTGGTTCTTTGGAGACAGATTGCTCATAAATATTTGAGCGTAAGATCTGGACAAATGGATGGGGTTAAAAATGAACCTCTTAGGCTTCCCTTGTTTCTTTTAAAAGCTCCAGCTGCTGGTTTCTTGAACCACGTATAGAATGGTGTTGTGGCCCAGCTAAAGTGCCAAGAAGAATTATTGAGACAGTGGGAAGAAAAAAAAAACAAGGGCACACACAGTAAAACATGCATCAGAGACATCAGGTTGATTAAATATTTTGCCAGGAGAATGGTTTCATCTGCCAAATGGGTCTATGAACCCATTTGCCTTTTCCCTCCGATATCCAGCTATGCCTATCAAGCCCGTTGTTTAGCACCACCAGCTTTCCTTTTCATTCTTCTTCCTGCTTCACCTTGTATGGCCAAGGAGAGAGAATGATTGATGGGAGGACAGCTATTTTCATCAATAGCCTCTGAGATGAGAGGGAGTGAATTCAATATACCAAGGGGAAGATGGGTACATTCTCAGCTGTTAAGAAGCTCCTCAAGTGATGGGGTCTGGGTGTTTTCAGCCAAGAATTGGAACAGATTTCAGCCAAAAGGCACATATAGTTCAGAGCGGGAAGGAGAAATTGGTCAGGGATTTACGTGACAGAATTATGATCCACCTTCTCTGCTGCAGATTGGCTCAGCATGAGGCATTTATTTATAACATTGGCACTTCATCCAGAGCCTGTCTGATTGATCTGAGTTGAATTTTTCTTAAAAAAAAAAGTGAGTTGGTTTGCTAGTGTAAACACACAGGATCCGCAATTGAGTCAACAGTATATATATTTTTTTAGAAATGACTTACAAATGTCTCAGGAGTTTCAATGTCTCAGGGATTTAACGGTTAGGTCTCCAGTTTTGTTTTGTTTTTAACCTTGAAGCAGTTACTGTGCGCTCTGATTTGATGAAGCAGAACTGAAAGAGAAGGGCTTGCTTTAAAAAAAATTACTTTTCTCTTAGTTTTGCTGGGGGAAAATCTCTACATAATAGAAAAGATCATCTCTCCCCCCCCCGCGCCCCCTGCCTCTATGTTTGCTTGTAGTGGTGGACAGGTCGATAGAAAGGTAGTTAGAAAGAATTTTGAGAGCCCACAAAACTTGGGAAAATGGATGGAGAAAATCAAATAAAATGATATTTTGAAGTTTTACAAACAGGTTTGGCCCTTAACCAAGGGACCAATGCTAGTGTTTTCCCACATGTCATCAGTCATGGTCTCCATATTGTATTGATTTATCAAGGGCAATAGATTGCTAGCGTTCTTATCATTTAATGTATTCGGGATATTCAATGCCAAATACGTAATCTTAGGATAAAGTAGAAATTGATTCATTTTAATGAAGGCTTCCCTGGACTTTAGTTTCAATCGCTACAACTGATTCCCACAAGAAGCTCTGTTGATGGGCTGGAGTCGGGAGACGATCCCAAAAATACCATAAGCACCATTTGCAGACAATTTCAGTATATGATCACACTGGATCTGAAAACTACTTTGGGACAACACTGGAAAGGGGATTTGGATTTATCTGTTTTGTTGACACCTCTACATTGTTTGAGTTCCTTATGTGTTGGCTCAGCCTTGACAGGAGGATATTTGAGGGGAATACTAACCTTTCACATAGACAATATTTAAAGAATTGTTTTGTTTTATCAAGCTAAAAGAATATTAAGCACAATAAGAAACCATAATGATGCAAACAAGGAAAAATATCAAATCCCTATTTTGATGCTATTTATATACCTGTATAAGACCACTATGGTGGGAAGGTAACAGCGTTCCGTGCGCCTTTGGCATCTAGTCATGCTGGTCACATGACCACGGAGATGTCCTCGGACAAACGCTGGCTCTTCGGCTTTGAAATGGAGATGAGCACCAGCCCCTAGAGTTGAAAACGACTAGCACGCATGTGTGGGGGAACCTTTACCTTTACCTTTATACAGTATAAGCAAAACTAGAGCACAGATTGGTTAAGGAAATTTAAAAAATAATTCACGAAGGTTCAGGATTCATGTAGGTGCTAAACAGGTAAAATATTTCAACAAATAGCATAGATGTGACCTGGATCCAGTGTTCAATGCTAAAACTTGGCTGAAGTCTTTGCAATTGTATTAAGAAGGAAATTAATGCTTCTAGAGGTGGATGTATTGCACTTTTGCTTAACCATAATATCACTGGAGGATAAGGAGAAAGAGTGTCCTTACAGTTGTAATGTTCATCAAATAATCCTAGTTTTCCTGATGTTTTTTTCAGCATGATTTCTCAACCAAAATAATGTACACCTTATGTGTCATCCTGCTCTAGATTAAAATTTTATGATGGCTTGTTGTGGAGAAGGATTTCTCTGAAGGGAAAAGAAAGGACAACACTTTGTTGGAGTCAATACAGTTCCCTGAGACAAAAACTCATATCTATGTGAGATTGGGTTGAGTAGGATTGAGCTATCCATTCCTGGGCACCCAATGATATTCATCCAGTTCAGTCTCCCTCATTTTTAAAATGACTGTATTACAATAAACATAGAAATAAGGAAAACATCACGACACATGACATTTGCATGCCATCTTACTTACCTGTCAAGTCATAAATAGCTAAAGGCAATAATATTAAGCAAAACTTTAGAAATATTAAATCTGTTGGCTTAAAAGCCACTTTAATATGCAAATTTCATGAGACATAAGCTGAATGAAGCTTTTCTGGAGATGCAACTGAATGAATAGTCATTTTTAACCCCGGTCGTATATTTTTCTAGTGAAACATCAAATTTATATGAATCATGCATGGAGCACAGCCTTATATATTACATGCATATGTTTAAGATAGTGATTATCTGTATCATCTGAATAACCCCAGGTCATTTGGCTAGGGGCTGTGATTTTATTAGTTTGTGTGTCACAGTTCTGTGTTTGGGATTGTTACACTTCCAAGGCTTATCACAGCTAAGTCTTTTATACAGAGAAATTACAAAGTATAATGACGCTCGTAGAATTGCCAAGAGTTGGACACAAATGAATGGATAACATCATCATTATCCTCCTCCTCCTCCTAACTATTTCACCGACAAAAAACAAAAAAACCCACTGAATGCTGAATTATTATTTGAACTATGTGAAGATAAAACATTTGTTTTTTTAACTTTCATTTACACATACAGGTTTTTATACTGTTAATTGTTTCGAAAAGTGAAAGAAACAAGTGAAATCAAGATAGATTGCCCTTCCTTTCCATCTCAAAAAAAGCAAAAGCAAAAAGCAGTGGCTTAATAACTATGATTGACTCTCACCACTGGGTTCACACAACACATTGAACCACTAATTAACCAAGAGGGCTGCATTTGCATAAGCAACAATACTACTGTAAAATGAAGTAAGAAAGCTTTAGAAAAACAAATAAAATATTTTTGCTACCATCTAGAGGCTGATTGGATTGAGCAATTATACAAGCTATGGAGAACAAGTTTGTCTAGAAAAGAAGCCAGGCTAGACTCGAATTGAAATATTTCCTAGGACACTTTTTTTTTGGCAACTTAGGTTAGTGACTTTTTTCAGTTCTGACAATTTACAGCTTTAACATTAGAAACATTGGCTTGTGCTGCCTTTCCATAAACATGAAACTGAAAAATATTTACTTAAATATGATTGCCTGTGTGATGACATCACTAGGATGGATAGCTATTTTCCATCAGAATCAACAAAATGATGTCAATATGGCAGGTAGGCAGCCATGCCGCCATAAGAGATTGGCAATTCACCTGAACAGAAATCAAAAGTTGCACTGTGAGATAACCAACTTTTTTCAGGTATATTTTGCCAGAATAAAACATGTTCATGAAGTTCATATGGTCAATTTTACCATTAGGCAGACTGCATCTTAGGAAGCGAATTTAGCCAGCAAATTCTTCATTACTGAAATTGTAACTGTATTTTCACTGCTCTGAAGAAAATCCAATAGGAGTTTCCTCTTCAGAAACTTTATAGGCTGAGGTTTGTATGAACTTAGACTTGAAGGCAAGGTGAGGAAACATTTGACTTCTAGTAGGAAAATGTGTTGAACTGAGCCTACACTTTTGTAAGCCAGTTCTTGCTTTTATTTTCTCCACAACAACACCACAGTGAAGTGAGTTGGGCCAAGAGAGAATGACTGGCCCAAAGTCACCCCAGCCAGCTTACATGCCTAACATGAGACTAGAACTCTCTGTCTCTTGGTTTCTAGACCGGTGCCTTAACCATTAGACCAAAGTGCTCCTCATTCATTATGTGTGAATGGGGTATTGTTCATTGAGAAGAGAAAGTTCTCTGAAGTCTCTCTTAACTTTCTCACATCTAGACACTGTGGCAGTGCAGCAGTTATGTGTACCTTCACCAGTTTAATAAGTTTAAGAAACTGGCATTATGACCTAGGCATATCAAGATTGGCTGAATTAGTGGGCTTCTAGTGTGTATGTCTTTTTAAACTAATATTTATTAGGCATTTGAATACTGGTGTTAGGCTGAACCCTTGGTATAGTAAAGTTGATTAATGACCACATGCTAAATTTTTATCCCAGATTGGCTAATTTAGCCAGATTCTGCTGGGTGCTTCTGCTAGGTTACCTTGAACTATAGTTACCAACTTGATGCAAGGGGGAAAGCAGCCCACAATTGTAGAGGGTGTTTATTAAATAGAGGAAAAGCCATACAAGCTAGCAATGATGTAACAGAAGATTTTCTGTGCCCTTGTGCTTGTCTCAGAACCTTACAAATCTACGTGAGCATTTTTCGAGCATGATAAAAAGTTGAGACGTTTTGGACTGGGACACTTATGCATCTTAAAAATGAGATTATGCCCTTGCTGTCATAGTTTTTATTCCCAGGAACTCTCAGTTGCGGGTCTGCCACATCTGGAGGAGTCCTTGCAAACTTTTCACTTCTCTTTGTATTATATTGCTGTTCAGGGGTCCTTTCATTTTAGAAATCTGAGGTCAAAGCTAGTCCATTCATGAGAGAGATTGAAGTCCCCATATTAGATAGTGATTTGGAGAGGCCAACATTTTCTTCCCAAATAGGTCAACCACAGTTGCTTAAGCCTATAGGACTATCTTTAAAGATGCCTTAAGCAGCGTGATTCTAATCCAGCACCATATTGTCCTTGAGAGCAATTCTGGGACCTATTGTTCTCAAAGCCAGTGTTCTTGGGAACAGTCAGTTTATAAACAAATATAGTAAGGATTCAGACTCCAGATGGGCTCTTTCCCATGACAAGTCAGTAGAATAAGAATAGGAGTACTGAAGGGTGTCATAAAGACTACTTGAAAACCCACTGTTATTTATTTTAGATGTACAGGTAGTCCTTGACTTCCAACAGTTCATTTAGCGACTGTTCAAAGTTACAACAGCACTGAAAAAGGGACATATGACCATGTTTCACATTTATGACCTTTGCAGCATCCCCATGATCATGTGATCAAAATTAAGATGCTTGGCAACTGTATTTATGACTGTTGCTGTGTGCCAGGGTCACGTGATCCCCTTTTGCGACCTTCTGACAAGCAGAGTCAATGGGGAAGCCAGATTCACTTAACAACCAGGTTACTAACTTATCAGTTGCAGTGATTCACTTAACAACTGAGGCACGAAAGGTGGTAAAATGGGATAAAGCTCACTTAACAAATGTCTCACTTAACAACAGAAATTTTGGGCTCAATTGTGGTCGTAAGCCAAGGACTCCCTGTATCTTAAAAAGGTTTATATTAGAGCTGTAAAATCTCCACTTTCTACTAACATATTTTAGGCCCATTGCCGTGAAAGAAAGATATAGGTGTCTAGTACAAATCACGACAGAAAGGAACAAAGACAAAACATGTATTTTGATGTCATGATGCACATTTTGCTTTTGCCTCCACTTTGCACACAAACCTACAAGAAATAAGATCATCATGAAGTAATTTATGTTTCTGACTTAGCATCTGGAAGTTTGAGGAACATGAGCCCACAGTCCAGAAGTGATCAGTCTAGGATTCCTAGGTCACACATGAATTCTGAAAACCTTAAATGTGACCCAGGAGATCCTAAATTTATAATTTTAACATGATACAGTGGTAGAAGTTTTAAATTGCTAATTATTGTGTGAATATTTCTTTCAGTATTAATACAGTTTTATTGTAAATAAAATGTCATTAGTATTAGATTTCAGCCTGACCTTACTCTCATCTAAAATGTGATCAAGAAAAGTGAGAACAAGAGGTGCACAAATTTAATAATTATTAGAAAAACTTTAACAATTATAAGAATAATAATAACAGTGAGTTGACACTAATTATTGGCCAATTTTTAATACTGAGCCAACAGTAGAAATCACCACATTCTTTCAGCTACCTAAATTAGCTTTCAGGTTCTGTCAGTATGTTTGGGCAGCTTCATGTATTAACTTGTTCATAGATTCAAACTAATTTGAATTAGTTTATACATTTTGGAGCACCCATTCAATTTGGAGAATAAATTTGATCCACAGATTTGATCAAAGTGGCTCCAAATAAAGTCTGTTCATTTCTTCCCTGATATGAATCCACCAAAAACCAGGAAAATTTTAAGAATTCTGTAGATAAAAAAGAGCTGTGATGGCAGAATGGTTAGAATGCAGTATTGCAGGCTAATCCTGCCAACTGCCAGGAGTTCGATTCTAACCAGCTCAAGGTTGAGTCAGCCTTCCATCCTTCTGAGGTCGGTAAAATGATTATTGAGTGGGGGGGTGGGGTGGGGCAATATGGTGACTCTGTAAATTGCTTATAGAGGGCTGTAAAGTGGTATATAAGTCTGAGTGCTATTGCTATACTGTGTTAAAAAATGTGTAAGTGGCTCTTTTGATTTTTTTATTATTATTATTATTACTTTCTGTATGAAATCAGCCTGCTCTGTCCTCTTAAACTAAATTAATATCTCCCTTGATTTTTTTGATTTTTTTATGATTGGAACATCTGGAACTTCAAAATGTTGTACAAAAAAAAGCCAAATAAGTACACAGTCTTCTTGGTGTTTACGGTACATTGTACCATTAAGTTTTGTCACTTGGAGCCATGTACCATCCCTTATATGGCAAGGTGATTGCTTCCAGGAATATTTGATCTTCTAAAATAGAAACCTTGTAAGCTGCAGATGTTCTTTGGGACATCCATCCATCTGCTGCTCCTTCAAGAATCCTCTCAAGTATCAGCTGAGTAATTAAGTTAAGACCCAGGCTTGGGTTTCCTTGGTAGCAGCTCTGTTTTTTCTAATTAAAGCTTCATCCCTCTGGGACTTCGGTGGGTGTCAGAAAAAATCTTCCTATAAAACCTATCAGTGACCTCCTTGAGGTTTTTGAACTCTTCAGAAACTATTCTGCAAACATGTACTTATGTCTCCCAAGAAATTCAGCTGTTGTGCTTTCCATCCTTATCTGAGATGCAAAGGTTTGCTTTGCACAAAGTAGGCAAAAATTCTTCTTCTCTGAGGTAAAACCTAAGCCAAAAGGCACTAGCATTTAGTTTCCTAAACAAAGAGAGGTCATCTTTGCTAGTATTTTGTGAAACAAAGCGATGTTCTGAAGACAATCTATCTATGCTATTAGTGAGAATAAAAAACTTCTCATGATTTTCATACCCTGTAGTATGAAAGCTGGTTGTTGTAAATATAAGGACTTGCGGAATAATATTACTTAAATAGCCTTGTAATTTCTGGCATTATTGTTTTCATCGTAAGTAGAGATGCAGCTGATCTGGACATACCGTATTTGTCTTGGTATGAATACAAGCCTGGTAGCCATAACAACTACTTTGTGTATGGGAAACTAAGGGTGTGTCTGGACATGGTATATACATACTATATGCATACTTCATCTGTGTGACCTAGTTGATAAAATATTGTGCTTAGGCCTGGAATAAAATGTCAAATCAGTCCCACCAATTTGCAATTTCAGTTCTTGGGAAGATAAATAAGGGCAGTGGGGAGGGGGGAACCATGAAGCTTTATAGTATTGTGTATTACAAGGATCTCTCTGTGAGTGAGATAAATCTGGTAAGTAAGTAAATAAATTATAAACCACTTGTATGATCATGAATGCTCCTAGAAAATTGTTCTCTTGCATTCATACAGCATTATGGGGGTTCATCCATTTGTAACCGTTCCATCCTGTTTTTTATTTTACTTCATAGAAGAAAAAGTGAGGGACTGTCTCCACAATGCCTTTTGTTCGATAGCCTTAGGAATCATCAATCTTGACACTTATTAATAAGAAACATTATTTGTAGATTATTAAATAATATTAGACTGTTTTCTTGTTGCTAGGGTTGGCATGATAGCTCTTGTTGCTAGGGTTGGCATGATAGTTCTAAAGCACCAGTCTTTAGCCTGGCATACTAGAGATCAGATTCCAGGTTTACCTGAAACTTTCCTAATTCCCGATCAAGACAATTTTTGGTTATACTTGCAGAGAATTATTGAAGTTGTAATCAAGCACATCTGGAGGGTAACAGATTGCAGAAGGCTAGTCTCATGGAATGTTCCACTTTATCAAACATGACTTTAGCATGATTTAAGAGGCTATATATGTATAGGACATATTGTAGGTTGAGATTTTTTCCCATTGAACCTAATAATTGAGTCCAGTTGGGTGAGCTTGATGAGGAGAGTTTTTGGTATTTTATCCTGATTGGGAGTTCAGTGTTATAAAATATAGAGGAGTAAGAATTAAGATTCTGCTTCATATGGGACAAAACTAGCTTTGTGCTGTATAGAATATTTAAAGTTTATGAATTGTATTATTTTTTTTAAAAAGTCATTTTAATTAACTAAACTGCCATTGTTGCACAAATAAATTATTTTAAGTTTATGCACTGAGGCTGACTCTGGCCTGTATTTGTTTTTTCATCTAGAAACCTGCCAAAATGTCTGACACCGAAGAAGTGTAAGTAGAAACAAACTTGTTAATTCATTTGTAAAGATCTTTGCTGACTGGCATTTTTTGATAGAGCCAAACTACTAGTCTTCATAGGTACAAGGATCAAAATTCTGTTCCAAAGACAATGAATCAAAGTGTTTAATAATCAAGTAGGTTAATATGTCAGAGTTGCTTGATTCAAATGTCCGAAAAGAAAAAATAGCATTTTGCCTTCTGTCAAATGCAATTTTATTCAATTATAAAATGTATATACTATGCTATTTATTGCTTGCATGAGTCTGTGCAGAATGTAATTTCTTAACAGTATGTATTGTAATTGTGAAGGAGAGAATGTGGAGATTATGTAAATATAACTTTTGATATCTTAATGTGTGTGTTTGTGTGTATAAATATATACATATGCATGTATGTGTGTATATAACATGTTTCCCTGAAAATAAGACCGGGTCTCCTATTAATTTTTGCTCCAAAAGATCCATTAGGTCTTATTTTCCAGTTAGGTCTTATTTTTGGGGAAATATAGTATTAAATGCATCCATCTGGCTGTCAATCTTAACTGGGGTTTATTTTGGGGGTAGGGCTTATATTACAAGTATCCTGAAAACTCATGTTTTTCGGTTGGGTCTTATTTTCAGCGAAACACAGTATGTATGTGTGGACACCTGTATATAAGAAAGCAGATAGAAAGCATTCTGCTTTTAAGTGATCAGATGCAAATTGAGGATGGATCCCTGTGTCCTTAATAAGTGTATTACTAACAAGTCTTCCAACAACCAGGTAGACTATGGAGATTTCAAATTGATTATTTTATTTGTGAAAGATGGTGGGAAAGCTTAGTTATAACAGCAAAAACATGACAAGAGGCTGAACAGATCAGAAACTGCTCGTGTGCAAGTTCTGAGTCAAATTAAAGTGGAAGAAGAAAATCAAACTATTTCCATGATGTAATCTTGACCCACCGGATTAAGGATAACATCGGGAATTGCTTTGAACCCCATTGAGAGAGAATCAGAGAAACTGGAATGAAATAAAAAAAGATGAATGTTAAAAAAACCCTGCTACCGGTACACACTAAGAAAGAGGAGAAACAAACTGAATGTCATAAGAAATGGTGAAATTGCCAAGAAGAAAAGAGAAGACAGAGACAACAAAGGAATGATCTCCAGAAGGAATTTAATAAAAAAAAATTCAGAAGAGAAAAGAAACAATCTTATAGTGTCATCTGTGAAGACATTGCTGATGGAAAGAAACACAGAAAAGTTTTCCAAAGCACCTCCAAACTCCGAAGGTGATTTCAACCTCAAATCAGTGTGCTAAAAATGCCAGTGGACAAATAGTAACTAATTCAAAGACATCAATAATACTAATAATAAACCTTTATTGTCAAAGTACAACATGTGTACATTGAGATTAGCTGAGCCTCCCCCCGTGCTCTCTCCCCCCAACACACAGTGACAACAAACCCTCCATCCCACCACACTATGTGAACCAACTACACCGCACCTCCAAACTCCGAAGGTGATTTCAACCTCAAATCAGTGTGCTAAAAATGCCAGTGGACAAATAGTAACTAATTCAAAGACATCAATAATACTAATAATAAACCTTTATTGTCAAAGTACAACATGTGTACATTGAGATTAGCTGAGCCTCCCCCCGTGCTCTCTCCCCCCAACACACAGTGACAACAAACCCTCCATCCCACCACACTATGTGAACCAACTACACCACACACCGGCCTCCCAAGTCAATTCTGCATAAGATTATGTCCCATTTAAAAGCCTAACAGCCCACGGATAAAAGCTATTTTTCAGCCTGTTGGTACGGCTGGCTATATTCCTATATCTCCTACCGGATGGTAGGAGAGTAAAGAGAGTAAAGAGTAAAGACAATGATAGAAGAAATACACTGAAATTCTGTACAGTGAAAATATCAATTTCCAAGATACTTTAAAACAGGGGTGTCAAACTCAATTTCATTGAGGGCCGCATCAGCATTGCGGTTGCCCTCAGGGGGCCAGGTGGGTGTGGCCTGGGTGGGCGTGGCCTACTGGGTGGGCATGGCTAAAGTGCATATGGCCTACTGGGTGGGCATGGCCAGCTCTACATCGTTCACATCAAGGGTGCCTATGGGGGCCTGGGCAGGAGTGGGACAGATCTGAGGGTCTGTGGCAAAAGGAGGGTCTCAGGGCCAGGGCCAAGGCAGTGGGGGCCGTTCCCTCACTGTTACCAGGATGGCTTCGCGGGCTGCATGAAACCACTTTGCGGGCCGGATCTGGCCCCTGGGCCTTTTGTTTGACATGTCTGTTTTAAAAGATATTTCCTCAGTGGTGGGATTCAGCCGGTTTGCACCACTTTGGCAGAACTGGGAGCTAATTTTTTGTTGCCCAGGCCCAGAATGGACTTCTGGAAGTGGCATCCACACAAAGAACCGGTTGTTCACATATTTGAATTGCACCACTGTATTTCCTACTTATAAAGACTTAAGTGAAATTAGATTAGCCCTCTGGTCATTGACAGTATGTTAGAAGAAAACAATTTTATAAAGTTTAACCTTGGTGGCTGAGGTGATGTTATTTAAGAGGACCATGAATTAGTTGATGGCAGAGCGATAATAAAGGTGAAGGTAGAACTGGCTCACAAAATTGGATTTTGGAGAGAAACCTGAAACAGCTTAATAAAATGAGCTAAGAATAATGATTCAAGCATGAGAACAAACTTTCTTGCCAAATTCTGGGAGGTAAATTAAATAATATTGCAGAAGGTTGGAAATATGGATTGGCTTTTCCAGACTTGGAATATTCCAAATATATTGGGAATACAACATTGAACCTTTCCTACCACTATGTTCAAATTGCAGATACAGTATAACACATCGGAAGGGTGCACGTTTGGAGATGACCAGATTAACTACCAGTATATAAAAAGCAAATAATGACTAAAATTTAAAAAATCTATAGTTTCCCAGAATTAGGCTTCATGAAAGTTTGTCTTATTTCTAGACAGGCAAATCTAGTCTGATTTCTTTTTCTTTGTTTTTGCTTTCTTACAGGGAGCAAGTAGAGGGTGAGTAATTAGTTATATGTATGTGCTGTAAAATAAGTCATTATTCCAATTTAATTTTGTGGTCCAATGTTTTAAACTAACCAAACTTTGACCAATAAGACATACTTTAGTTTTTAACTGAGTTGTCATGATTTATATTGTGGAGATCAATTTTAAATAAATAAATAAATAAATTGATCTCTCATGCTTCCTTATTCCACCTGTTGTCCCACTGAGTTTGAGATTACTGGGAAATAAGACCATTCAATACAAAAAAGGGCATTCAGGAAACAGTCACAGCCTGTTCCTCATCACCCTTTTGTGGCTTTGTTCCACAATAGCTCTTACTAGTTGTTATTTAAGATAAGCCATATCAAGTCACCTAGTTTAGGTCCAACTGCCTCATTTCCATGCTGAGGGGAAAGGATGGAATTTCAGCCCGCTCCCTGCCTTGAAAACATCATGTATGGTATCTGTATGCTCCAAGAAGAATTTCCAAACGTCTTGTGCTCCGAGTCCCTTAATTTTGAAGCCGGAGTATGTATGTGCTGTGTGTGCTTTTTTTAGACATATCTGTGTTCAGCAGATACAGCAGATAATTGTAGTTAGCCTGCCGTTTTATAGCAGCATTTTCATAGATGCACAAACTTATGGCCTGTATTGAATTTACCAGAAAATCAATATCTGTTTGAGTTTCCAGACCATAGGCATCTTATCCTATTCCATCTTCATCCTGCCCGTCTTATTTTTAATCTTCCTGCTTTGTTGTTATAGAGCTGCTGCTGCTGCCATCTGTTGGTGACCTATTATAGAGTGAGGGAGCCTTTTAAAATGTGTCTAGCATAGCAGGTTGGGAACGATTACTAGATACTGCTTAGTTTTGTGTCTGTTTTCTTTGAACAAGGTTGATGAGCTAAATACATCAATCATTTCCATTAACACGTTTTATGTTAGTTTCTTGCATTTGTGTATGTTTGTCTGGAAACTGACTTTGCTGTATTTGCAAACAAAAGACTTTATCAGCTTTGGATGTAGCTTTTCCTCTCTTATTTTCTTTGGATCAAAAAAAATAACATTCATTTTTAAAAGTCTTTTGCTCAAATTGATACTATTTATGGCATATTGAAATCACAAAGCTCTTTTGCTTGAACATATCCAAGGGGACATATAGAGTGAACTTTTGTATTGAGGCAGGATCTGAAACAGACATCTCTGACAACTCATGTAACACAGAAATTCCCCATTCTGCAGGTCTCCAGAGATACTGAACTTCAGCTGCCATAATCTCTGGCTAATACAGCATGGTACAAAAGGGTTGAGGATTAGAAAAAGCTATAATGGAATACCATATTTCTAAAAGTCTCATCCTGGACAGATTTACCTGGCTGGTGTTGAGCTCCTATAGTTTTTTTTTCCTGAAGAGTTTTTTTTTTGGGGGGGGGGGCTCAGTGTACATTCCTTCTAATGCTCAGACTATTTATTTCTGTTTTACTTACTCTTATTTTATAAAATAAGCTGCCCAGAGTTATCAGGAGTTGAACAGCCTCTAGATACAAACAAATAAAATAAATTCCCAAGGATTTCAACTGGATGGGTTATTTTCTGCTTAACATGATTACAATTTCAGTTTGAGAGCTAGTCTGTGATTGCCCTCAGTGGAAAGTTGGTTTATTTAAGCGGTCCTTAAAAGAAGATCAACCTGAACATACATAATATAGCTTAGCTGGATGAATTTTTCCTGACTTCATTTGTCATCAATGAACGTAGGTGGTACATTAAAATTAACTTACAATTTAAAGTATAACTTGTGTGAACAAAAGAAATATATAACTATACTTTTACTGTAATTGTATTTCCTCATACTGTTTTGCTCCCAGTGAGTTACCATGACCAGAAATAATTCTATGGAAGAAAAATGTGTGGGTAAAGGCAAATTCAGTACCCCTTCCCCACATTTTAAAAATCATATTGCTTCCATGACTTTGTCATGAGAGTTTTCTGATACCTGAATTGTGCTCAGGTATTGTCTTATTGTCCCTTAGCTGGGTTCTAGTCAAGAAGTGATGTAATTTCTCAAGAATGGCTTTGATGGCATTGCATAAGATGGCTATCTCATACAGATGCCTTTTTATCTGCTTTGGTCAGAAGTCATTCACCAGAATCTCCCTAAAGAAATCTGAGATGAAGTTTTATTTCAGCTTGAACATTTGAGAGGAACAGATATGTAGGGTGAGCCTGTTTATGAAATATCAGCATGGAATCTTAGTTTTTAAGCAATCATCATGTGATTCTATCATATCAGAACAAAAATATATTGTTACCATTATTCATTCCATGCCCCAAAGAGAGCAGGAAATAATAATAATACAGTGTATGTGGAGAATTCCCATTAATATGACAATCAAAACAGCAGCAATATTTAGTATATTTATAAGAACTCTCTATTGCTGAAACAGTAGATCACTAGAATACTTTCAGTGAGCATATCCATAGAAAAGTTTCCACTGATTTCAACACATGAGCACATTTTAATTAAGGGAAAACATTTTCTGGAGGAAACTGCACTATCATTTTATTTATTATTCAAATTTATAACAGAATAACAGAATTGCAAGGGACCTTATAGGTCTTCTAGTCCAACCCCCTGCTCAGGCAGGAAACCCTATACCATTTCATACACATGATTGTCTAATCTCTTCTTAAAAACCTCCAGTGTTGGAGCATTCACCACTTCTGGAGGCAAGTCTTTCCACTGATTAACTGTTCTAATTATCAGGTTATCTGATGACAGCCTATCTGATGGAGGGTGTTTCTGGGCACCATATAATAAAAAAAAAGTCATTAAGTCATTCCCCTAGTCACTAAAGCTTCAATGTGGTTCAAACATAAGCATAATCAATTTATTTTCAGATTGAAAACAAAGTCTTCTCAAGTTTTGCACGTTTAATGTTTTTAGAGGCAGAGCTTAATCTAAAGCTAGAATTTCCTTGTATCAGAGTAGTGTTGGGCAGGCAATAAGGATATCCACCAGCCTGGGGCTTCAATTGTGTGGTTGTAGTCACTATTTTGACTTTTTTGACCCATCCTCAGATGTCCTGGTTAGCCAGTGAATTTCTTCTTCCAACCAATATATTTTTACTTTGCAGAAGTATAAGCTTGCTATTTTAAGTGGGATTCTTACATCTTGGAATCTTAGATTGGAATTTAAAGTCTCTTCTGCAAACTCTTATTCAAATTTCTCATTCTTACAGGGACCAAATGTAGTATTATCATTATTATTTTTTTTTTGCATTTAATTGTCTCCTAAACTTGATTTCTTTTATGATTACGAGAAGTGGTAGTTTTTTGTCTTCTGTCCTTTCGTAAGAAAGGTTGGTTTTATCCTCAGCAAGTGTTTATCTCCCATGTCAGTCTTTGTGTTGCAGTGCTAAGCAATGTTTTTGATCCTGCTGCTTTTCTTGTTTCCTTTTTTTGTTTTTCTCTCAATGCAGAGGAATATGAAGAAGAAGGTAACAGAAACTTACCCTGGAATGAACCTTTTCTTTCTCTGATGATCCACTGATCATCGGTTCCTTTCACTGCCTGTTCATCCATCTATCTCTTTGCTACTGTTTGTGAAAGATGATCTAAAATCCTGGGGAAAAATGGAAACCCAATTACTATGAATTGGCCTCTGCTTTTAATTCTAAAGGCTTAAGATCAGAGTGTGACAATGAAGTGAGTAATCTTGACCAAGTAGTTACTGGATTGCTCTTTTGTGCATTCAACTAAATTTACTTTATAGCCATTGTAATGGCAAAATTTAGTTGCAGAAATTCCCACCATAATATTTCAGCTTGATAATCTGCTAAATTAAATGCCCATGTGGATAAAATAAATTGGAAAATGACTACGTTTTGAGTGGATTCATGAATTGATGACATTTCTGCATAGCAATTCTTTGGAAGGAAGAGATCAGAAGATTTGCTTTCTCAGAGGGTCACCGGTGCTAAGTTTATTATCTTCCAGAATTTGGCCCATGATGTATTTTATGATACATTACAGAATTTGGTCCATGAAACAACTTGAATGAAGCTTTTAGGATAGGAACCCAACATTGCTTATGACGCTTAAACATAAAAGTGCTGATGGGGTTTCTAATATAATGTCATCAAGTTAATATTATTTGCTAAACACTAAATTGAAAATTCCTCAAATAATGTGAAGACAGTTGATGGTTGGGAGTATTGTAATGCCTTGGCATTTGTTGCTAAAATACTGTTTTTGATTTATAAAACAAGGAGAATATTTTTTAAAAAAAAGAAATCTAGCAATATTGAATGAAAAAAATCAATATCATGGGTTTCTTCGTGGCAGATAGCAATAGCAATAGCACATAGACTTATACACCACCTCACAGTGCTTTACTGCTCTCTCTAAGTGTTACTGCTCTCTCTTAAGTGGTTTACAGAGCCAGCATATTGCCCCCCAACAATCTGGGTCCTCGTTTTACCGACCTCAGAAGGATGGAAAGCTGAGTCAGCCTTGAGCCGGTGAGAATCAAACTGCTAAACTGCAGGTAGCCGGTAGGCAGCAGAAGTAGCCTGCAGTACTGGGTTCTAATCTCTGTAACATGGTAGCCAATTTCTACAGTATGTCCATCTGTAAAAAAGGAGCTGGTCCATTGTACTGAACTGTTCCACAGGCACAGCAGGCTTTAGTATTGTCCCATTTACTATAAGTCACTATAATCCCCCAGTACATTGGTTGGGGAATTCTGGGAGCTGAAGTCCACACATCTTAAAGTTTCTGAGCTTGAAAAACACTGCTCTCCAGGGTTGAAATGTTTAGTCTATATGAGAAAAGCAGGGATGTTCTCAACAGTGCATTATTGTTTGCCCTAATAGTGCAATAGAATAAAACTGGAATTGAAGTGGGAATTCTTTGTGGGATTCCCACACAGGGGGAATCATAGTCTTTCTTGGAGCTAAATAAGTCCTGTACCTTGCACCTAACTCAATAGGGAAAATCATGTTAAAAACACAACTACAACATAATAAAATATTAGTATTATTAATAGTTCCCCTGAATAATTGTGCTTGGTCAAGAAAAATCCAATGCTTGCTAAATGAATGAAGGCATCTTTTGAACTCCATCAGCACTTTATTACAGTTACAAAGAGATAATCAAGGATGCTAACCTGATACAGGCAACTTCTCAAAATGAAGGGCTTTCTTTTCTTCCTAATTCTCTTTTTTCTCTTTTTAAAATATCTCTTGGCTAGATGGATCTATAATCTGCATGCTTCTTTCACTGGAGGGTATTTCCTTTGTATCTTTTTGTTGCTGGTTTTACATCTTTGCCTAACCTGTATCTGTCTTCTTCTAAGGTGGTCACTTCCAGTTTATATATTCTCTAACCTTACATTTCTCTAGTCTTAACTCACAACTATTATTGCTCTGTTAAGTATATTAATCTTTTTATCTTTCCCTCTTCTTCCATTATGTCCCCCCATCAGAAGAAGTCGAGGAAGAAGGTATGTCATAGCTTTTGTATTTCTCTCTCTTCCTTTTTTAGAAGAGTGCAAATTTGTTTATATAAATAAATCCTGAAAAGACAGAAGAAAAGGCACATGAGAAAAGGGACAGGGAGAAGTACACATGAGAATCAAAGATCATTCATATTGTGGCTTTCAATCTCCAAATGTTCTCTTATCATTGTTGCTTAGCAAGAAGAAAGGAGTGTGTGTGTTTGTGGGGGAGGGGGAAGCATACACATTGAAAAGGCATGTGGTACAGGCTTGTTTACATGTTGTAAATGTTACATGTTTACATGTAGTAAAGGTTTGTTTTCTGGACAATTATCCCATCAATCTGGTGAGGTGGAAGAATCCAGAATATTCCTTTGAATATTGTTTTTCAAAAATTGAGACACTGAGAGCTTACCTCACTTGGATTATAATCTTCCTCAATGACTTTCTCTTAGGAATTCAGCATTTGAGAGACACTATATTAGTATATAAACTAAAACAATGAATTATGGGGTAAAAATTGAGCTTTGGTTACCAATGTGCATTTTTTACCTCACATTTACTTCCTATCCAAGTAAAAGAGCCAAATAGTCAACATTTCAGTTTACCCTCTGCATATGACTTGTTTTATCTGTTCTACAGTATTTTAATTGTTCTAAATCCTTTCCCTTTAACTTTATGCTCCTCACACAGTTAAAAGCATTTTAATTTCATGCTTCTTGTTTTTCACTAACCAAAAAGTGGGTTACAAATCAAATAAACAAATACTGTACAGTAATAGTATTTACTTCTGCTGTTTCTCTCTTTATTTTTAACAATGCTTCCCACCTGAAGAAGCTCAAGAAGAAGGTATGTGTTGATGCTGCTCATTTCTGAGCATTTAAATGGAGATGAATATGGAAGAAGAGAAGATGTGGTTACAGTAGTATCCTTACTAATTAAATTAAAAGTAAACAGAAGTAGCTGTAACTTTCATAAGGCAGTTTCCCCCTATTTATTCTTTTATGGATTTGCTGGATTACAACTCCTGTCCAAACTCTGTGACCAGTGGGCTGGTTAGCAACTGATGACAGGCGAGAAGGTCACTTTCATTCAGTGACTGATTTTATGGTATTTCAGCTAGCATATGTCTGGAATAAAAGAAATGACATTCTTTATCAATTAGTTAGATAAATACAATTTAGACGGCCCTTCCTTTGAACAAACAGTTCTTACCATTGATTTATATGGCTGCTAATTACAATATAACAGATGTTCAAGAAATACAGGAAGGAAAATGCTAGTGAAACAATGATAAACTGGGGTTTTAAATTCTCCTTTTTCTTTCCATGCATGACAGCTTTTATTTATGTATTCATGGTTGAAAATGTGGTTGCCAGAATGAGCTTTTAAGATGTATCAGGTATATAAGTAGTTGCTTCCTGGAACTCCTATGTGGATTTCTGGCAAAATGCAGTTCAAAGCATGAGCTTGTGAACCAATGTAGATGGCCAAATTATCTTGGATGAGCAATCTTGCTTGCAGCAATTTGGTAGACTATATGTTTCTGAAATGAAATATGAAGAAACGATGTACCATATACGCAAGCAGGTTCAACATTATGCAAAGACATAATATGGTTTGGCTGGTTTTAACTTAGTGCCTTATGTGATTTCAGGCATTGTGGTTTGCAATCTTGAACACTGATTTTTTTAGGTTATGCCAGCCTAGCCAGTTGGTTTAACTAATCATAGTTAAACAAACTATGATTCTGCATGAGATTTGAATCTATTACAGATATGAGATTTGAAAAAGGTGACAAATGGATTCCTGCTGTACCTTTTCCAATTCATCTTCCTATCAAATTTGCCCTGCATTTTTCATGTGGCTGAAATTTTTGTGCTTTTAAAGCTACCTGTTTACACACACACACACACACACACACACACACACACACACACCCCTTTTAGTTCAGCTTAAGCTATCAATCTGTAAAGTCTGGTGTTTGCAACTCTAATTCAGGTTTTAGTAAAAGAAAGAGTTATTCTCAGTGTGCACTCTTGCTTCTTCCTGGGTCACCTGTAGATTGGCTTCATTTTGCCATGTCTCCCAGCAATCTCACAAATACCTACTACATAGGGGCATCTAGAACAATAGTTGCTAATTTCAAAATGGCCATAGGGACTGGACAATTAAAGCCCCACATTTTT
This sequence comes from Vipera ursinii, assembly GCF_947247035.1. NCBI lineage: Eukaryota > Metazoa > Chordata > Lepidosauria > Squamata > Viperidae > Vipera > Vipera ursinii. Next base: position 106,087,876 of record NC_139512.1, on the reverse strand, counting down.
TATCATGCCTTATGTATAAAAATTGATGAGATTTTGATCACCTATTTGTGCCTAGCATTTGGAAGCTCACTGCAGATGCCTCTGGCCTTCAGACATGTAGATAATGGTCTGTTTTGCAGATAAGGAATATTTGTATCAATATTTCTGCTAGAAACAATACTGGCCCTGTGATGGCCTGATGGCACAAGAGGTCTTGGGGTTCTAGGAACTTTGTTATTTTCACCTTCTTTTGCTGGGATGATTTAAGACGTCATCCCTTGAAGCTGGTCTGCAGCAAGAAATGAAAACTAACAATTGGTCTCCAGAATTTTCAAACAATAGAGCAAATGTAAGAACATTCTCATCATATTGTGTGATTAAACTTCTGTAAACCTAAGGGTGGAAGAGATAAATAGCATTTGCTCCTGGTTCTGGCTGGACTTTGCACAGGCAACAAAAAAAAACACAGAAATTGTTCTGTTCTTGTGTGTCAATAGTATAAGCTAAATTCATATCCTATCACCCTCTGTATTCTCTGAGAGAAAGTATGTAAGTGTATGTGTGTGAAGGGAATGGTATAAACAGCTGGTATATATATAGACTGTGGAGCTGGATATGCTCCCCATAAATTAACTCAGTACCTGAAAAATATGCCTGTGTCCTTCAAATTAATCTGTATTTACTGGCTTTCAAATCTTCTGCAAGTTTTGATCTTTATGTTTTTCTAAGCTGCCCTTGCATGCTCTGCATTCCAGTAAAGCATTTGCTAATATGCCTACCATATTTCCATGTTTTAAGATTTAACTGCATTACCCCTTTCTATAATAAGCCATGGTCTTTCTCAACACTGTCTTAAAATACTTTATGGCTGTTGCATTTTTCCTTTTCTAATATTCTTGTTTTCTATTGTCTCAATTTTATTTCATCCATGATACTTCCCATCTGGTGAAGTTCATGAACCAGGTATGTGACTTGACTTCTGAATTCTTCTCTTTCCATCTCATATTGGTGTGTGCAGAAATGTGAAGTTGATGGAAGAGAACAGGAGAACAACACATTACCTTAACAACTTGTCTTCCCTATCTCTGTTGACGTATAAACTGTGCAATTACTGTGTACAAGGACATGCAGCCTTGTCATTAGCATGTAAAATTGTTATATAAGCATATATATATATTTGTTTTCTGAGGTTTTCGCGGGTGTTTGTATGTGGATCTTTGGTCATTCGGGTTTTTTCCCACGTAGAATTGAAGGTGTAAGAGCAACGTTTTGACGAAATCCCATCCGTCATCCTCAGGCTGGTGGCTTCAGCTTCTTCCTTCTCCCAGAAGAAGGAAGCTGAAGCCACCAGCCTGAGGATGACGGATGGGATTTTGTCGAAACGTTGCTCTTACACCTTCAATTCTACGTGGGAAAAAACCCGAATGACCAAAGATCCATATATATATATATATATATATATATATATATATATATATATATATATATATATATATATATATATATATATATATATATATATAAAGTTTGTTAAGCATTCAGAATACACTTGCTTAGTCCCAGACACGGGACAAATCTTATTTCCTGTTTCAGCCTAGCCCAACGCCATCTACAGGCAGTAGCCACAGCAGTGGCAGCTCATATTTGTGTAATATTTTTTTTTTGGCTTGCTTCCCTTTATTCTTTGTTAGCAAGCCAAAAAAAAAAATTACACACACACACACACACACACACATTTGGATTGTTAACAAAGAATTAAAGGGAGACTGATATAGCTATTTCATATGTGTGTGTGTGTGTGTGTTTATATAAGAACTTTCGGATATAAAATTATTGGCAGTACATTTTAGGATTCTTAGCTGAAAATTCTAGAACTGGAAAAGTGATACCTTTTTTGGCCTGGGGTTACATTCTTTACATAGTTAAGGACTTGAACCTAAATTTGGGTCAGCCTCTGTCTTTAACCTAAAAATATTTCACAGGGTTGTATTGTAATAAAATTAAGAGAGGTTCCCATTTGTGCCACATGGAATGCCCCCTCCCCCGAAAAGATGGGATATGTAACAATAACAAGCAAGAATAAAACATTTGTGAAGTTTTTTCATGTAAATATTGAAAAATTATGTGAATTGTGGCATCTAGAACTATAATTCTATACAGGCTATTCAGAATAAATCACACTGAATTCCAGATGACTTATAAAATTCTTTTCCCCCCCATATATTTTATTGATTTTTAAAAAACATAAATCACTTAATAGTTGGTAAACAGTGTGTTTGCTGGGTTTACATTTGTAAAGAAAAACCTTATCAATTGGTTTCTATAATCCATAATCCACATAGTACATTTGGTTGATTTCCCTTTTTCCCCAAAATGTCTTATTTGCAAACTTTGAAATAATACAGTTCTTATTATTTTGATAAATAACAGTTACATATATGATTTTTCCCAATATTCCTAGAAATAATGATCACATCAATATAATATTTCTTTTCTATCTAATCATTCTGGTTGCCTCATCTTATATCCTGTTACAGTCCTTATTTAGATTTGTTTCTCCCATAATGTTCAAAGTATTCTTGCTGGTTAAGATTGTCTCAACAGATAATTACATTTAAAGATTTAAATCCATTTTTCCCATATACATCATCTCAACACTTTTACACTTCTTAAAGAATAGGTAAACAGTAAAGAAAAGGAAAAAGAGCAAGAGTAAAGAAACATAAAAAGTAAAATACTACTTAAAATATATATATTCCTCCTAAGCTAATATATATTCATTCCCAAAATTTCTCATTATTTTTAACCATGATTAAAATATATATTTAATCTTTAAATATTCCATTTAATGTGTCTAGTCATCTAATCCTTTAACTCTTATTCAAAACATTTTTTTCCTTTTTTATACATTATAATTTCCCTAAATTCAGACACATTTAATTATCTAAAACATTTCCTTCATCTAGGCCATTTCAGCAGTATTATATTACTTATATCAAGAAATAAAATAAAAATGGGGAAAAAAGCATACATTATCATTTAAGGAATTCATCTCTCTTAGAATGACATATGTATTTAGAATCTTTTCTATTTCTTTAACCATAGTCAAACAAATGTTTCTTTTTTAAATATTCTCTCTGGTAGATCCCATAATCTATTTTCTTAATTTTCACTTCAATCTTTTTCCTTTGAGCAGTATCTTTCTTGATCAATGTGTTTTGCTGAACCAAAAGGTTTTTCTATATATTCATGACTGTTGCTGTAGATATAAGAAGTAAATTGAATAAAGTGTCTTTATGTGTGGCTTTTGCTTTCCATGTTTCTTGGAAATCTTTTTCTCCTTCTTTGCTTCTCTTATCATTTCCTTTCTCTCTGGTGTTTTCAACATCTCTACATTCCATTTTATCCAATCTGGTTTTTTTGTCCTAAGATTTATTTTGTTGTCTTAAGGGATGTTTTTTCCATTTCTTGTAAATTTTCCCCGACTAGGATTAAATTATGTTTTCTTGCTTTGTTAAGTTCCATCTTTGAGTCTCTATTTTCAATTTTACGTCCACTTATTTGTTTTGTCTGCTCCTTCTCTGTTGTTATTTTCTGGAAGTTTTTTTGTTGTAAAGTTAACTTAGAGATAGATTGATTTGTATTTTCAAAGTTATTTTGGATTTCTTTGTGATTTGAACTCAGTGTTATTTGAATTAATTGCAGTATACTATATATCTCCTCCTGAGAGGTATTTATGTTTTCTTGGTGTGTTCTGTCTACATGTCTCTGATCCATGATGGCCAAAAGTTGAAGTTTTCCTTCTTATCTGTAAATATCGTTAGAGTCCCGGTTAAATAGATATTTGTAATCTAAAGAGTTAAAAATATTTTTTCTAAAGTTTGTAATTTTCTCTTTTGTCTGCAGTCCAGATTGGTTTTTTTTGTCACAGCTGTTTTTTATTATTAAAGCTTTGAAGGTTGCAAACACAGATTAGCTTTTCCCAGGTTTTGGCAAGTTCTCTATGGAAATCATAGCTGTCATAATCTTCATCCACCACTAGGTGTCAGCAGCTATTTAGTTTTCAATATGAACAACGGTCTTTAAAATGAAAGTCTTAACCATTCAACAATCTTAAACTTGTCCAAAGTTAAATTTTAGCTTTCAAGTTTATTTATTTCACTACCATATATTTTGATCCTGCATAGAAATTTTAATTTGCCGCTTCCATTAGTATAAGGATGGGGCAGAAGGCCCTTCCTTCACTTTCGGAGGTATTTTGCTTCTTGGGGATCTTTTCCAGGAAATTAAGTGTAGGATAGAAAAGGGAAAATCAGATTCCCCACCCAGTTTCAAGCACACTGTTTACTGTAGTGATGGTTAGTTCTTTTGGACTCTGGTTGCAAGTAGCTTGGGCTGATCGATGAAATACAGCCTTTCTCCTGTCGGGTTAGAAGGCTTTCCCCAAGATGAACGGAATGACCGCTGTCATTCCAGAGTCGCTGGGGCACTCTTCTTTCTTTGCCGCCTCTCCAGGGCAGCTTGGATCCATTAGGGTCTCCAGGCACGACGAAAGTTAGTCGAGGGGGTGTGATGGTCTGCAAGCCCGCAACCAGTCGCTACTGTGCAAGACCGGAACTCCCAGATGACTTATAAAATTCATTGTTAATTGACAACATGACTCCTTTGCATGGTTCTCTACCCTCTGCTCTTTTTGCATATGCTTTCCCTGCATTTTTTTCATTCACATTTGACTCCCCTTTATTTTTCCCACACATTATTGATTTGCCTTGTTTTTTAAGCAAATTCTTATCAGTTAAGAATTTTAAACTTGCCAAAGTTTAAGGTTATTGTACCAAACCTGTATTTCTTCTTTGTTTTGTCTTCCTTTTCCCTTATTGACGCCTTCATCTGAGCCAGATATGTGGCATGACTTCTGAAATCCACCAATTGTTTTAAATAGAAGTGTGGGCAGGAATTCAAAGGTGAAGCAAGGAAATGGAAAATTAACTCTTGCTTGGTCTTAATGATACTCCCGTAAAATCCTTGATTTGACAATAATGCTGTTTAATATACATTACATATAAGAGAAAAGGGTATGGAATAGGGAGCTGCCCAGAACCTCAAAGGACAAAATGACATAAAACTGGGAAGAATATTGCAGATTTAATGAGGGACTGATCTCACTTCACACGACATCACACAACTGCCCCAATTCAGTACCTTTCCGGTGTGTTTAGGCTACAAGTTCCAGAAGTCATAATTACCTAAACCAAGAGGTTTTAGCTTTTGGAAAAATAGGATTTCTCTTAATTCATGCTGTAGGGGGTAGGGAAACTGACATGGTAGCCATAACCCTGCTCCGCCTTTGACATTAATGAGATGAGGTGAGATGAGATGGAGAGATTTTCATACATCAAATAATGTATGTTTTTATATTGCATAAAAAGTTTATATGTATTCATAAAGGACTATTCCTTGTGAATGTTTTATTGCAAAAACACTGTTTATGTTTTAGAACTTGATCCTAGCTTTATGTGGTCCTGCAGAAATGAATTTTGGAGGGTTTTTTTCCTTCTGGAATTGGAATTTATTGGTCACAAATATTGTAATATCTTCATAAGAATCTTTATTTCCATTTATTAGGGAAAAAATGAAATATTTGTTAAATAACCATAGCAAGGGCTTGCATTCTTTGATATTAAAAAGCTAAAATCAAACATAGTGAGCCTAAGATTATATGTACAGCTCTATGAACATTTTTTTAAAAAAAAAAGAAAATATGACACTCTTAGCAACACCTTATTCTGGAGAATTAATGCATTCTTAACATAAATATAGTTTAGGATGGTTTGGGAGTAAGATGGTTGCTGAATCCCTATCAGTTATTGGGGGAGGGTGTTGTTCCACGTAGGGGGGACACTTATGTTGTGTTATTCTGGCCATTCATCATCTTTTTTAAAAAGAAGTTTGTGACTTTTCACAAACTTACTTGTAATTGGGCAGCTTCTGAATCTAATAGGTAAATGAATAAAAGTACACCATCTAGCCAGAGAAAAATAAAAAATAAAGAAGAATGTTTATTTCCTGGAAATAATTCTCTGTGAGCACTTTTGATATTACTGTGCTTCAACAGAATGAAAGGATATCTGCATTCCCATAGCATCCTGTTATTTCAATCCCAGATGTCAGCATGACAGTCCAGAGTAATCATTTGCAGAATAAGACTGTGGATTCCTTTTTGTTTACACAAGGCTGACAAACGAATCATGAGCAAAATAGCATTAATTCTATGGCTTGGCAAATTCACCATTATGGATTCCCTATTTGGCTGCTTTTACATGGTTTATTAACTTTTTTTTTTACCAATGACTACTGATTATGCTTACTGCTTTTTTTTTCTTCCTCTGTTCAAACTCAAAGTTCAAAGACGCTCATATTAACATGTCACTCTTGTTTTTGTTCTCTTGCGGTTTGTTACATCTTGATCCATGATACTTCTTACCTGATGAAGTTCATGAGCCAGGTATGTGACACAACTTCCAAATCCTCCTAATCTCTAATATGTACATAATATACATTTGTGTGAATGGGATATTGAAAGAGAAGAAACAAGATCAACAAGTACTATTAACCTACTACATAAACAAGTATGTTTTCGCTTTATTGCTCCATGCTCATAGCTGCATTAACCTGCCATTACAATTTTTCCAATTTCCACAGCTTCTACAAATGCCTGTGGACCTTTTCTTTTTTTTTCTTCCATTTTACCCTTTAATCACCCATTCTACCCATTAGGCATAAATATGTTTATATTTTTACACTTTTTCCTTTTTTGCTTCACATCACTATTCTTTCCATCATGATGCTTCTGAAAGAAGTCTGGGAAGAAGGTATGTATCCATTCAATCAACTTTATTTTATCTCTTCATTATTTTCTCTAGGGTGGCACCAACAGTGTTCAACAATGTTCCCAATGACTTGAGGATAAGTTGGACGATGTTAAAATATTGAATTTTTCTTCCGAGATTGTTCTAGAATGTTCTGCATACACACACCAGAGGTCCACACTGTCTTTAAAATATCTTGAATTCTTTAGAGACAAAAGCAAAAGTTGAAATATATTTACATGAAATTTAAAAGTGTCATAATATGAAAAAGAGCATTGTTAGCATGATAGAAGGGATTTTTGAGAGGGCTTTCTTTCAGAAAGGATGAGGCTAACTCTTTCTGATGATGTAGCCTTGAAAAACTTCCCAAAATGCAAAACTGCTGTTAAGTCTGCTTGCATTGTGTGACAGTGGGAATATCCTCACATCCAACCAACATACCCCCTAACTGTCCTACTAACTATTTTTAGAGTACATGCCTCCTGACATAGCCTTCATCTTGTCCCCAACTCATTACTTACTTTTGGGGGGTATTTTGGAATTAAGATAGTATTTTTCCCTTTTTCTATACCTTGCCATACAGATATTCCACAGAGCTTCTCATGAAGTTGATGTGGTTCCATTGGTCATATTCAGCTATTGTGGGCACTCCTCCTTCTGACTGAATGGTGTGTGTTACATGTGACAAAGAACTGTAGTATAGGACAGAAAGTGGGCTTGAATGGAACATATCTGTATATGGGGGAAAAACATTGAAGAGGCATTGCCTATAGCAGGGGTCTTCAAACTTGGCCCTTTTATGACTTGTGGACTTCAACTCCCAGAATTCCTCAGCCAGGCATGCTGGCTGAGGAATTCTGGAAGTTGAAGTCCATAACTCATACAAGGGCCAAGTTTGAAGACCCCTGGCCTACAGTTTGGACTGCATCTATATTCCTGGCCGTGAATTCAGCCTTTAGGTGGAAGTATGTTCTCCCGTCATGATCTAATGAGAGTGGTGTTCTGTGAATGAGTTGCTTGTTTGATTATTATGCTTGTTTGATTATTATCCATTGCATCTAGACCTAGACCAGGGGTCGGCAACCTGAAAAAGGAAAAGAGCCACTGGGAAACGGTTCCATCACACATAAAAAAAAGTGGGAGCCGCGTGCGTGCGTCCATGCACGTGCATGCGCAAAAAACATTTTGTGCATGCGCAAAACGGTTTTTTCTTGCGCATGCGCGGACGCGCGCAGTTGCCATTTTTTTTATGTGATGGAACCGGTTCCCAGTTGCGCGACGGCCCGTTTGCAGAGCTACTGCCTTCGGCAGCCTGCAAACGTGTCACGACAGCTTTCCCAAAGAGCGGCGCCACTGCCCGTTCGCGCGGAGGTGCGCGCGCACCTCTCCAAAGGTTTGGGGAGGTGCGCGCGCACCTACGCTCGTTCGGAGAGGTGCGCGCGCACCTCTCCAAACGGGTGGTGCCACTCTCCATTTGGAGAGGTGCGCGTGCACCACTGCCTGTTCGAAGAGGTGCGCGCGTACCGGGTGGCTGGGAGCCACAGGAGACGGAGGTTGCCGACCCGTGACCTAGACCAAGTGATACTCCAGGAAGTTCTGTGTTTCTAACTGGCATTCCTCCTTCTACTTAATCAAATGTTTAATGGCAAATGTTTAATGGTTTGATGGTTAGATAGTACGAGGTTAAATCTGTCAATTAATATTAACAGGAACACCTTTTGTCCTCAGATGGGATGCCCCAGACCAGGGGCGTCAAACTGCTGGCCTGTGGGCTGGATGCATCATAGTGAAACTGCACCCACCCCATTGCCAGCAATGGCAAAAAAAGTCACGATACGTCGCAACACGTCACGTGACATTGCAAGTTTGACACCCCTGTCCCAGACTATGAGCTCATTTAGCTTTTATTTCAGAAATACATGTAGAAACCTGAAACTCAAAGATCCAGAGGATTCTACTTCTGTCTTATTTTTCTCCTCTAATTCTTGAACAATGCCAATACATCTCAATCCATTTTGCAACAATCTGAGAAACTAGAGGATTGGAAAAAAATAAAGACAAAAAATCAGTTTCTTAAATGTTAGGGTGATTTGTTGTTTACGGGTGGTAAGTAAAGCCCTTGTCTACTCATATTCTTGGAAGTTTTTTTGGTCTTTTCTGCCAAGGATATATATTCCAAGGCTCCTTTCATTAGTTTCAGATCAGTACAACCTTCCCCCCTCCCCAATGTCTCTTCAGTGTTATAGAGCTCCGAGGAGCTTGGGAAGACCAGGTGATTAACACTTGATTTCTGCTCTAGAAGGAACATTATAAAGACAGTTTTGTAGCATCCTTCAGCTGCTCTGTGAGGATGTTAGCCTAATTTAGTTTCCTTTCCCCCTTTCATGCAAGCTGTCCTAAATGTCTTGGATTGCACATAGCATAACCTATTCTATAATAACCAAGACATGAAAACCTATTGAGGATATGTAGAACAGGACCTTGATGGAACTGAAAACCAGCAAGACTCTACTTCAGGAGTTTATGGCTTAGATTCTCTTTAAATGTCTCATTGTACACATACTTTAAATGTCTCACTGCACACGCCCAAGGAAGGTTAGAGTTTCTTGGGTGTTGACCTACAATAAAAGTATAATCTAGCCTTCAGAGATAAGAATAAGGGCAGAAGGAATTCCTTTGCCCATTATGGACTCCCCAAAATTTGAAGGACTGAGCATTCATTTCAGAGCAGATTTGGAAGAAGTATGGAGAACTAAGGATAGGAAAGGGGGAGAAATGTCTAAAATAGTTTTACTGGTATTTCAACAAATGGATTCTTCAGATTGACTCGAAAAACAGGACAATTGACAAATGGTGGACATGGAGAAGGAGTATTTGATTGGCTACCTTCCTTTGTCTTCCATTTCCATTTGAAGAAGCAGAATATGATTGTGGTATTTTGGTGGATGTTGGAGGCAGTATATCCTTGTTACTAACACATTTTTTATTCTGCATTGAATCCTTACTCATCAGAAACTGGACCAAATACTTACGGTTATAACACAACTGGTATTTTCATTTTGTTTGGAGTAAGTTTTATTGTAAACCAAGCCTTCAGAAATACAGTCTCTATAAATCCCAATAGATGAAAAAGAGTTTTCATTTAGGGCCAAAATACCTATAATATGGTGTTAAATGCATCCACTATCCCACAATCCAAGTGTAATTGCATGGAGTATTAAACCCTTCCTTCACTTGCTATGGTTTGGAAAAAAAAAACATTTCCTTGAAAAATAGCATCTCCCCCGGAAGAAAATCCCTTAATGACAGTCCCACTAGGTAGATCAGACCAGGAAATCAACTCCACGGTAAGGTAAAACCACACTTATTGACCTGGGCTACAATTAAGAATTTTGCAAGTCTAATTGTGCCAGCCCTTTTCTAATACCCCAGTGAGCTGGGGAAGCATCTTCCTGAGATGCATCCAAATGTTGCTCCCGCTTTAAAATATGTTTCAGTCCCTTTTTGCCTACAAAACAGTACCTACATATTTCCACCAACACCAGCCTCCATATACATCACACACCTACAGATATAGCTAGTCCTTAACTTAACAACCCTTCTCTAGTGACTACTCAAAGTTACAATGGCACTGGAAAAAAGTGACATCATTTGTCTTTGCATTTACATCCCCACGGTCCTGTGATCAAACTTTGGGCAATTGGCAATCACCGTGGAGTTACAGCCGTTGCTGTAACTGTGATTTGCCATTTGCCACCTTCTCAGCTGGCTTCCAATCATGCAGTGGGAAGCCATATTAACTTAACACCCGAGTGATCCACTTAACGACCGCAGTGGTTCACTCAGCCATTGTGGCAAAAATGTAAAATCTGGCATAACAGACTTAACAGCTGCCTCGCTTAGCAGCAGAAATTCTGATCTCAATTGTGCTCTTAAGTTGAGGACTACCTATATTTAGCATTTATTTGCAGTCTGATATTTTTATTATGCCACTAATGAGTTTTTCTAAATTTAAGCTGTCCTATTAGAAAGTTAGGGACGCGGTGGCTCAGTGGGTTAGGATCCTGAGCCTGTCGATCAGAAGGTCAGCAGTTTGGCGGGTCAAATCCCGAGTGCCGCGTAGCAGAGTGAGCGCCTGTTACTCGTCCCAGCTTCTGCCAACCTAGCAGTTCGAAAGCACGTAAAAATGCAAGTAGAAAAATAGGGACCACTGCGGTGGGAAGGTAACAGCGTTCCGTGCGCCTTTGGCGTCTAAGTCATGCTGGCCACATGACCACGGAGACGTCCTCGGACAAGCGCTGGCTCTTTGGCTTTTTAACAGAGATGAGCACCGGCCCCTAGAGTCGGAAACGACTAGCACGCATGTGCAGGGGAACCTTTACCTTTACTTTATTAGAAAGTTATAAAGGACACTATGGATGAATGACAGCTGTTTTTATTAATGAGTTTTGCTGCTTTCTACATTTCAGATTCTGAAGGGAGACATCAATAACCTTTCAATTTCTTCTTTCTTTTAAAGCTCCTTTGTTTATCTTCCACTTTTTGTTTTGTTTTGCTCTTTTTAAGGATGAGCTTTATCTTTTGGCAGGATTTGTGTAGGAATTACAGTATGCATCTGAATATTTATATGTAAGAAAGTGACTGAGATAAAAAAAATTTAAAAAAGGACATCAGAAGGATTTTGCCACGATGATTCTTTATTTGTATGTTTTAGCTAGTTTCTTCAAAAAGAAATATTCTAAACTAAACTGAATTAGAATTAACTTTTATTTTCCTTTGGTTTTACTCTTATTTCATATTCTGGAAGTATATAAATATTTGATCTATTCCTGGAACAAATAAAAAAAACTTTTTAAAAAACCAAATGTTCTTGGAAAACTTCTTAAAAGCAACAGCCACTTAAGCAAGAACATTATACAATATATAATTCACCATAAATTTACTAGCAATAGAAGAGAATAAATGCAGCTCGGGGTTGAACTGTGGAGTTGTTTAAAATATACTAATAGTTAGATAATTTTGTTACCTTAGTTGTGTGGAGATATTTAATTAACCAACTAGGTAACATAATTATCTAAATATTAGCTAGTTGGACAATGAAATGTTTCTAAGTAACAACTAAGCTCAGAAAACACCAAGAACTCCATATGAATGTAGCAGATATGTTAAGATGTAACATGATTAGAAAAAAAACATGAGTGGTCATGGGAGTTTTGTTAAAAAGCAAAAAAAAAAAAAAAAGCAGGAACATTCCATAATTGTATGAAAGCTATTTTGTGCAAGAAACAAATAATGCTTTTCAACCAATGGGTTTTCTTCTTGTAATTTGTCATAGCTTTCATATCTCATTTTTCCCTTCAACATTTATCATTATTTTTGCATAGTTCCTTGTCTGGATTTGATTAGAATAATTTAGAAACTGGATAAAAATAAATGTCTATATATAAAATTATCAGGCAATTCTTACTCAGTTTTGTTACTTTCCAAAGCAACTTGTCTATTTTAAAGCTGGTGCTATTATTAAATGTTACTTTCATTTAGCAGAAAGGAAGGCGAGAGTCATGTTTTGCTTTAAGATGATTGGTTTTATTTTTTATTTTAATTCCATTTATATCCCGCCCTTCTCCGAAGACTCAGGGCGGCTTACAAGCTTAGCAGTAGCTTTCATTCTATGTATATGCCTGCTTATTAGGGCTTTCGCCCCCCCCAAGCGGCATTATTACAAAGTCAGCTTAATTGCCCCCAACAATCTGGGTCCTCATTTTACCTACCTCGGAAGGATGGAAGGCTGAGTCAACCTTGAGCCTGGTGGGACGCGAACCTGCACTAATTGCAGGCAGCTGGTGTTACTTAAGGAGGCATTAGCCCACTGCTCCACCAAGGCTCATTCAGTTTTGAACTGAATGAATAATTATAATATTTTCCCCCCCAATAACTTCTATACCTTAGACCAGGGGTGTCAAACTGCTGGCCCATGGGCCAGGTGCGTCACGAGTAAACCGCGCTCACCCCATTGCCAGCAATGGGGAACAAGTTCTGATACGTCACGCGACTTCACGTGACGTCACGAGTTTGACGTGTCTGCTTTAGACATTTTATTCATTCAGAAGCAGAATGATCATTTTTTTGAAGTTAGACTATATATTGTACAAAGTACTCTGTCCAAAAAGCAGTGAACTTTTTACTGCTGAAATATCAAGACAAAACCAAAACAAAAAGAAAAGGCAGTAAGAACACTGCAAGACTGAATTCTCTGAATTCATATATAATGTATGGGGTTATTGAAGATACTTAGATTTTGAAAACTAGGTGCAGTCATTTAAAAAAAAATATTGCTTTCTGGATATTATTCCAAAGCTTTCACCCAGACTGCTCTTTTATTTTTCTGAACTTTTTTTTTCCGTCTAAGTAAAATTAGTTTGTCAAAGAGTGTCTTTATGATATGTGAAAAGTGTAAATAATATATTTAATTTCATAAAACTATGCATATCTTTTGACTTTAGCAATGAAGTAAGATTTATTCTATTCTTGTTTCTTGCTTCATCTTTTTTCCCCCCTTTTCTCCCCTGCTCACTTCCTGATTTGCTATATTTAGAGAAGAAACCGAGACCACCAGTACCAACGTAAGTTTAGGACATGTTTAATGGAGTAATATTATAAACATTCTTGTAAAGTTCTTTGGTTTTAAATGTTCATGGTTCATGTATTGTAAATGAGGATAGCCAGTTAGATATTTTGTGTCTTTCACATTTAGTTAGCTATATTTACCTGTAATTTCCACATATTTCATACTTCATTTTTAGGATGAAATGTAAAGATCTCTTTTGAATACAAAATAAGTTTTCACAGATGTACACATGGTCCATCCAGTAATACACGCAAAGATACAAACATATCTTATTGGATATGTTGTAACAATTGTCCTTAACCTCATACCTGCAGATGTTTGGGGACTATAAATTCCAGAAAACCTAGCTATTAATTCTGTGTATTGGAGATTATGGAATTGCAATCTCCATACATCTAGAAGGCACCAGATTGAGGAAGATTAATTTGGAGAGTGACTAATAGCATAAATATTTCCCTAATGTTTTGAAGGGTGATGTGAGAAAAAAGACCTTCAAGCTATTTGGTAAAGCAGGATGTCAGAGAAAAAGAACAGAGGTTCCCTCACACTTTCCACTACATCTTAATTAAATGAGAGATATACAACATCTTCATTCAGATTCATTTCTAGAGAGCCAATGTTTTCAGCAGACCAAAAAAATCAAACTCAATCATGATTATTACATTCACATTTTTAGAACTTGTCAAACTATTTCTGATGCTTCTCTCTCTAATAGAATTGGAATCGATAATTTGTAATATTAATGTTTTGCACTTGGAAGAAAAATATGATTATTGCTAGACAGTGCATCAAACCCCTTAGCAGTTTTAAGTTCAACTTCCCGTATCCTGCAGCATGATTTTATCAGAGTATTTGAGCAAATTTATTTCAGTAAAATTGTCATACAAGAAAATCTTTCCAAAAATATCTCTTCCCTTTACTTCTGAAATATTTTTTTCTCAAGAACTTATGTACTTTTCTTTCTCTTCATAACATCCACAAAGGTTGACTGCACCTAAGATCCCAGAGGGTGAGAAAGTAGACTTTGATGTGAGTATTGCTGGTTCTTCCAGTGAATCTCTTGTCTTGCCTGTCCAAATTTTAGACAAGAAAGTGGTTTATATCCCAGCATGAAAATCATTCTGCATACGTTCCATAGCTATGAGAAGATATAACTGATGCAAATGATTGGTGTTTCAATAAATGGGAATATGTAAATTTTTTTCTGTGGGGGGAATCTACACTATCCCATTAATTGTACTTGGTATCATGGAACACCCGTTCTTTCCCCAGGACATTCAAAAGAAGAGGCAGAACAAAGACTTGATGGAGCTTCAAGCCTTGATTGATAGCCACTTTGAAAGCCGGAAAAAAGAGGAAGAAGATATAATGGCTCTTAAAGATAGAATTGTAAGTGTTCCTCAAGTAGTCAACTATTGTAAGGTCTTCAGCACAAGGATAGATCATGAAGACAAATTAAATGTTAAAGGCCCTATGATATTTTTTTGCTGAACAGAAAATGGCATGAAATAATTGTTATAAGTAGCCATGTTTTCTAAGTGTCTATATGCCTGTTTCATACAGCTTCAAAGGACAATATATAATTCTTACACAGTGGTGTTACTAGTCATTTGGGACCTAAGAAAAGTAATTTTTTTATTGTCCTCTTGAATTTCCAGTTGTATACATTATAGATGTTAGAAAACATTGTTGGCCTTGATTCAGATGCCTCGGAGTTGTTTTACTAGTACTATCAACCTAAGAACATTTTTGTCATAACAGAATAATAGAATGATAGAGTTGGGAGGAACCATGGATGTCTTCTACTCCAATCCCCTGCTCAAGCAGGAAACCCTATACCATTTCAGACAAATGGTTGTCCAATTTCTTCTTAAAAACCTCCAGTATTGGAGCACCCACAACTTCTGGAGGCAAGTTGTTCCATTAATTTTTCTGTCAGGAAATTTCTCCTTAGTTCTAAGCTGGTTCTCTCCTTCATTAGTTTCCATCCATTGTTTCTTGTCCTTTGGGTGCTTTGGAGAGTAGGTTGACACTCTCTTCTTTGTGCCAGCCCCTTAGATGTTGGAACATTGCTATCATATCACCCCTAGTCCTTCTTTTCATTAAACCAGACGTACCCGATTTCTACAACCGTTCTTCATATGTTTTAGCCTCCAGTCCCCTAATAATCTTTCTTGCCCTTCTCCGAACTCTTTCTAGAGTCTCATCTTAATACTCTTCACAATTTAATTTCAATTGTTTGTTCTGAGGAGCATTTTTCAACGCCTTTTGTTCTGGAACTGAATACAGTTCAAACCAAATTACTGCCTTTTGTCTGCAATGCATAGGAAAAACGTAGAGCTGAGAGGTCTGAGCAGCAAAGAATCCGAGCTGAGAAAGAAAAGGAGCGTCAGGCCAGACTTGCTGTGAGTCTACCTTACAACCTTTTGTCATTGGTATCTCATTGCCCTGAATGTAAAATGATGTGTTAAGAGTTGTGACTTTGGGCTTTATCTTACCACTTCCCAAAAAATTACGTCCCAGACCCAAATGCTCTGTTCTGCCTTTATGAGTCCCAGGTATGAAGCAGAGTTTGTTCCTTTCTGTTTCACAGGAGGAAAAGGCAAGACGAGAGGAGGAAGATGCCAAGAGGAGGGTTGAAGATGATATGAAGAAGAAGAAAGCTCTCTCCTCTATGGGTGCCACATACAGCAGCTATTTGGCTAAGGTAAATCTACTGATGGGCAGAGAAAGCCAGAATGTGATCAAGAATGAGCACAGCTGATCTGAAAATTGTTCAAGAATTTCTAGGAATTCTTTAATTCTACAATGGCAAAAACTTTCACTTTCAAGAAGAGACCAAAGATGTTCACCACAAGAAGGACCTGCTAGTCTCTGTTTTAAGCTCCCCACCCTTTTTTCCCTTTAGGCTAGTAGAGAGATAGAGTCTTACAACGTTCCATAGTTTTGATCCAATGGCTCTTCAGCCCTGCAGGAGAAGTCTTATGGCTTCTCTAGAGCATTTCCTGCAATGAATCAGAAAGACATGTAAAGTAGGCATGTTGGCAAATTCTTAGAAACAATTACGGTTAATTTAGTGCTAACCTGATGGCATCTGAATATATCAGATTACAATCCAGGCACTACGTTTAGTGCATTGATGGAGGATGATATGAATTGTGATCAAGCATTTTTACAATTCAGGATTACTGCTCTACTGCCAGGTTTTGATGTTCTTCATTAATTCCTTCAATGGTATGCATCCAGTGATTATTTGTTTATTTATATCCCATTAATTTGTCCAACACACCTTCTTCCTCCTATTTTCCCCACAACAACAACACTTTGAGGTGAGCTGGGCTGTGAGAGAGTGACTGGCCCCAAGAGACCTAACTAGTTTTCATGGCTAAAGCAAGACTTGAACTCATGGACTGTTGCTTTCTAGCCTGGTGCCTCAACTACTAGATTTTGGTTTTGGTTCTTTAACAATCTTTAAACTTGTTTTGCACAGGCTGATCAAAAGAGAGGAAAGAAACAAACTGCAAGAGAAATGAAGAAGAAAATTTTGGCAGACAGACGCAAACCTCTGAATATTGATCACCTTAGTGACGACAAACTTAGGTAAAAACAAAGATAGCCCCCACTTCCCCCACTACCGCTTGTACTAGACACAAGATTGAGTTTATGCTCAAATTTGTTTTAGTACTTTTTCTGGTATTAAAAAATAGGAGGGGATATTTAAGAAAACAACATTTGTTATTATGCAGTTAAATATTTAATCCTGATGAACTATCAGATTTGATTTAACAATAATATATAATATTTAACTTTAATGGGTAATTTAAAAATAATCAATGTAGTAAGAAAAAAAACAGATTAAATTATAACTTCTGCCTGCAGTTGCAACATTTGTAAATTAGTAAAAAAAAAACACCCAGGCACAGCCTCTATATTTAGATAAATATAAACAAATATAAGTAAATGTATGTAAATTATGAAAAAATGTTCAAGCATGTCGAAAGTTTTTCGCTTATATTTTAAAAATTATTCCTGTTAATATATATGTGGATATTGTTCTCACAAAGGCATATGAAATACTTCTGAATAAGATTAGCAGTTATGAAAGCAGGGAATAAGAACAAATAAACAAGTATTTCTAAAGGAGAAAGTAAACAATATGATTCCCCCATGTATCTGTACTGAGACCAAGATACTTCAGTTTTTTTCATTAAGTATCCAGAAGTGGTCAGGCTCTTTGTTGATATTTAGGTGTTCAAATAACTCCTCATAAGGAAGAGTTACACGAGGGATTAATTAAATCCACAAACTGGAATTGTTGAGTTGCGTTCGACTTCTATTTGAATAGCCTGCCAACCAGTTTGATCATAAATTTAAGAAATAGTGAGCTTATGTAAATAGATTTCTTTGCAGTTGCCAATTGTTTGAGTTGTATATCATTCTTTATTATATCTCCACTTCTTCACAAATAAATAGGGAGAAAGCCAAAGAATTGTGGGACTCGCTGTATCAGCTGGAGACGGAAAAATATGAGTATTTAGAAAAGATCAAGAGACAGAGATATGATGTGAGTAGAAAAAGAGATGTTGGCTATGGTTTTTGTTTATTTCCAGGGTGAAATCAGTTATGCTTCTAAGGGGGACCTGGGCTGAAGACCATAGAAAACCAGAAAAGCCCATATGCCATTCTGAACATTTATCAACAAAATTCAGTTTATCACAGAGTGATAACTTCACAATTATACACCTAGGGTGGATTTCTGCCTTCTAATTAAAATATGTCCTCATGATATGGCTGAAAATGTTATGTAATAACTTTGTCATATTAATTAACATGCTCATCTTTCTTTTTGAAGGATCTTCATAAACCAGATGGCTTATTCATGATGGTTAAACCCCATCACAGCCAAGCCAAGCAGGGGAGCCAATCATCTGTATAAATTCATAGGCAGTGTCCGCACTGCACTGAAATATCTATGAGATCAATAACAAACCCACATCTGATGTCCCCAGCCTCTATTAACTCTCCAGCCTTATCTTCATGTGAATTTATGCAGGCAGAAAAGCCAGCCCCATTCTCTTTTGTTGTCTTGACAATGCTACAAGATAATTAGCATTTTTTTTAAAAAAAAGTATAGATTATATCTTCTTCATATTGTATGGAAGAAAATACTCCAAATTTGTCTATAAACTATGAGCATGGTTACAACCACTCTACCTATGGTTTAATTCTGTCTTTGTGGATAGAGCCAAATAATTTGTCATCCAATTGCACATTTAATTGCTCCTCGGTAATAGTACATGCTTTACATTCTGCACAGAGGGGACACAAGAAGCTAACCTAGGAATGAAGGAGAATTGGTGGATTCCACAGTTGTGCAGAAAATGGGACGTTATTGCTTTGCCATGCTTGGAATTTGATTTTGGAAATAGGGAAGAATAAGGCATCCTTCTTACAGCAGTTATCTGCTTTTATGATGTTGAGATAATCCTTTGTAATGCACTCACAAAACAATGACAGAGTTCTGACAGTGTTAAAAGGCGAATGCTTTTCTGTTTCTGAGTACCTATTGCAAAAAAAATTCAATTTGTTAAGAACCCCAAAGCCAATAATGATCTTAATCTTTCTTAGATTTTATCACTACGTTGCAGGGTGCAGGCACTGGCCAGGTTGTAAGTACAATGGGTTCACTCTGATGATATAAGCAGCAAAAGATTTTTACATGCATGAGCCTCTTGCATGTTGGGAGTCTGGAAAGTCAGAATTTGCATAGATAAACAACAGGGTGGCATTCAATTCCTGGCTTACAAAGCAAGAAATAGCCACATTTCTTCCTCTTTTTTTCTCATCGAACTTTATTGCATTAATTCAGAAGTGCCGGTAGCTGAATAGAAATTTAATGTTATATTCTGTAGATCAGCCTTTCTCAGCCTGATGTGTTGGCTTTCAATCCAGGAAACATAGCCAAAGGCAGCAGAGCACAGCAGACTGGAAAAAATGTGGTCAGTCATCCAAATCAGTGTTTCTCCACTTTAAGAATTCAACTCCCAGAATTCCCAAGCTAAAATTGGAAAACATTATTCTAAATTAGGGGTCTTCAAACTTGGCCCTTTTATGACTTGTGGATTTCAACGCCCAGAATTCCTCAGCCAGCGTGCCTGGCTGAGGAATTCTGGGAGTTGAAGTCCACAAGTCATAAAAGGGCCAAGTTTGAAGACCCTTGTAAATGAATGCAGGACAATGAAAATAAGTGATGTCAGCAGAAAAATCAATTTTTTTAAAGTGATCTCTCCATTCAATCATTATCTTAGTTTCCTACTTCACAGAGTGGCTGTAGTGCCAGAAAAATAATTTCTATAAACCAAAACATCTGGAGTCGTGTGTGTGTGTGTGTATAAAAATACTACTAATAATAAGGGCTGCAAATTATACACGGTAATTTCCCACATGTCCAAAAAAAAAAAGGAAAAGAAAATAGAAAAAGGCAGTCTCAAAGTGCCTTTTTCCCCCCCTTCAAAACGCAACTGGACTGTTTTTCTTGAGGAAGAAGAAGAAAACATTTTGCTTCTTGTTCAAGTGATGAAGCTTCTTGGATAAGAAGAGAAATGTTTTCTTTTTCTTCCTCAAGAAAAAAACAGTCCAGTTGCCTTTTGAAGAAAAAAGCTCCTTTGACATAACTCTGACCTGGATGACTGAGAATCTCCACAGACATTTAGAAAAAGACATGTAAGAAAGATCAACTAGCAGCTCAAAAGCCTTTTTTTGTTTGTTTGTTTGCTGATATTTATACAAAAAGCACAGCAGAGAGTAGGTGAGAGCCAGAAGACAAAGAGGCAATTGTTTTTCAGATTTGTCTTGCAAATTTAGAGAAATCTATTGGGTTATCTATTGGGTTAATTTTTTAACTGTGTAGTTAATTTATTTTGGGGCTGTTATTTAATTCTTTTTTTAATTTTTGTATTGTTGTTTTTTATTGTTGTTAGCCGCCCTGAGTCCTTCGGGAGATAGGGCGGCATATAAGTCCCCAAAATAAATAAATAATAAATAAATTATATTAATGATATGGAAGCAGCACTAGAAACCTTTGAGTGAGAGTTCCCATTAATCCCTGACAATTGAGTAAATTAGCTACAAATGATTGGAGCAGGCATCAAACAGCAACTGGAGAAAACTGAATTGGAAGATGGAACTTGTTTCTGATCCACCATGGCAACTCCTATGTTTTTTTTTTTAAAAAGGAATTGTACAATTAAAGGTAAAATTGCTATTATCCCAAGAACAGTTGAGCTGTAGCTGGATAGCAAGGAAAGTTCATAAGAAAGCAAAATAAAGGAAGCGCTGCTTTAGAGCCAATTCTTGCCCAACTTTGTTACCCAGGAATCCAAGTGCCATGCCTATTGTCTATCTTACTTCACACGTAGAAAAGAAGGTAAGTCATAAGCATCAATAGCAGTCTGGTAAACAAAGTTCCTTAAACAAATACCTGGTTAAGAGGAGGATTCAATATTAGTTCCTCCGTTCCACAAGGCACGTGTTCAAAATCTACAAGTAAGCAAGTAAGTATATTGGGCAGCTGAGCTATCCTTTTTCATGTTGTTGTGTTGCTTCCAATGTTGGAGTCTCCTGTTTATTCTTGTAATGGAAGAAAGTCCCACCTTGTGAATCCAAGATGGTGAACAAGACATCTTATGGTTTGAATATTGTGAATTTACTGTACAATAAATTGTACAGAAAAAACTATTCTCAGTTGGCCAGCCGTCTCTTAAGATGCAATCAGTGTGTTTATTACATAGTGAACAAAGCAATGGAGATATTAAGGAAGATGCTGTAAATAATGGTAAAATTTTAATTCCCCCCCCCAAAAAATCTTCTTTATTTCCTTGAGCCAGAAATTATATTTTGATTTCTATTATAATGGAAGCACTTCCACCTCATAAAATTGCAATTGCTCAAAACCTGGAAAATGGTTTTTAAATTTCCAGCATGCTTCCTCGTCTGTCTTTACTCCAACCTGGAATATTTCTTTCCTTTACTCTTTGGAAAGCCCTACATTGATTTGTGAAATAACAGGATCACTTTTGAATAGGAAGTGTCTGTTCACAGCTGGTAATAGCCCATATTTAACTTTTTTAAAAAATTGGTCGGCCTTTATCCTGACAGAATTGTAAGATCTGGTTTTCTTTAGTTTCTTCCTTCGCCTAAGGATGATTAAAATCACAAGCACAGAATTAAGTCAGTCATAGAAATATTTTTTTCCTCATTCAGCTAGGCAGAGAGGTGAGAGGAATTCACCCAAATAAATTAATCTTGATTATTATGAGGACAGGAGGGGAAATCATGATAAAAAAAATTAATTGTGCTGATATAAAAAGGCAGAGATAATCTAATTCAACACCTCAAGAAAGAAAAATAGATTAATGATCCTTGCCAGTTATTTAAAAGTCAGAGTTTAATTCACGTTACTGATAAGGTATATCACCAAACTATCTCCAGAGACTGTGTTATTTATGCCTTGTATATTTTGTAAAAGTTTAAACAATTGCAAGCAACTTGTTTGAACCTTAGCATAGACCTACCCAGGAAAGGTGCTATCTACTAGCTGGAAAAAATCTGGAGGACATCCATAATTACCTTGGATAAGGAAGATGGGTTCCCAGTTACTGAAGTGATGTCCTTTGTCCTTTTTATATTCCTATTGTTGCCTTGTCCTGCCTTTTTATGCTTTGCAGTCAAAATTATTCTTCTGCTCTGCTTTGCTGAACAAATTCTTTCAGCTTTGACTTCATTTTGTGCATATTGCTCTCGAGTCCACAACCTACTGCCCATACCTGACTGAGGCGAAACAGCTGGTAAAACCATCTCTCCATGATGAGAAGCAGGTCATTTTTTAAAACTTAGTCATATTTGTTTGCAGATTACTACCTTCAGAAATCGGATTGATCAGGCACAGAAACAGTGAGTAACTAGATTACTTGTCCAGTCTGAAGACTGGAATATCCATCTGTTTGCAGTAGTCACTTCAGTCTTCTTCCAGCTATTTCTTATTGGAAGGGAATGAAGTGGAAAAGCACAGTCGCTAAAGCCCACTCTTTTCTTTCCTTTAAAAAATACTTTGGAAAAACTGAAATGAATCTATAATCCTCCCCCCCCTTTCCCCCCCAAACAATCTTGGTTGAGGCTGCCAATATGCTTTATATTGGCACGGGAAACATACTTTCCGAGATTGTAAGGAACAGGATTTAATAACACTAATATTCAAATTTGCCACTGTCACATGGAAATCACGTGGCATGGTGTGCCCAATGGTTCTTTTGATGCATCATATAATCTTATCTCCCTTCACTTAATTCAAATTATTTCCTGCTTGTTTTGTTCCCTAGTTTCACTGCTGCATGTGTCAATTCAGAAACCTAATGCTTTAAAGATAAAGGCAGTGGCAAAACAATAATCAAATGAAAGCAAGGGCTGAAAGGGGATAGTTCTAGAAGAAATGACTGTATGGGTGGATGAATTCTCAAAACTTCTCTTCTCATGCAGGGAAGGAAAACCAGTGCATTGATATGCCTGGCTCTATAAAATGCATATAATTCTAGATGTTTTGCTTATTTGTTTCATATTATGTATATCATTCAATGAATGGTGCTTCGGGCTCATTAATAGCTCTTCATTGGCCCTGTTAATTCATAAACAGTTGCAGAACTGGAGGCAATTCAGATAAATCTATGCTACTTTAAAGGCAATAGGACATGCTGAAAGTTACTTGGGATGATGTGCCATTCTTTAGAAGACAAAACATAAAAAGAATACAATTCTAAGAGGGTTGTTAAAGATTATGAGCTTCACGAAATGATCGGGCTGCAAAATCTTACAAGGAAAAAATAAAAGTAAAAGAAACTAACAGGAATAAGGTATACCAAATTTTTGCCAACTGCATCAATAAGGTATTTTTATAATTGATACTTGTGGACATTACTGGAAGATACGGTAGCACATATGTCTATTATCGTCAGAAGACACACAACAGCCACTTGTCTCTGAGGACAAAGGCTGTTTTAGGGGAGAAAAAGTCCTATGTTGAATGGCAGGTAAAGTATTCGCTGTTTGTGTGTATGAATGGTGATGTCACTGACATGTTCCCATATGTAAAACTACCACTGTTATCATGTAAGCTTTAAAGATACTCCAGTTACTGTTATATTTCCCTATCTCTCACATTCCCTGGAAGATTTCATATTGGAAGTGTCCCAATAGCACATAATCTAAACTCTAATTCACCAAACACCTAGCTACTAATCCAAATTAGCTTGTTGTGTAACTTATAGTACCATCTAAGGATACACAGCATGCCAATAACAGCATTGCAGCTAGAATTTGTTACTGGGCCAAGTGTGGTGTTCTGTACCAAATTAATGTACTCATTTGGAACAACAGTACATAACTGAGCTCATAATTAAGGTACGTTTTGCATGTTTCAGATACTGTTTCTTTTGCATGCAAAATAAAAGTTTGAAATCTTGTCAACTATAGTAGCACAATTTAAACATGAGGTTTTTTTCTGCCTGTTTTTTGAATAAGTTTTTTTTTTTATCTTGATGAAGTTTAAAGGAAGTTGTGCTACTTTGAAACATAATGCTTTGTGGACTACCATGGTTTATCAGAAATCCTGAATAAACGTTTCGACTCTGCATCTAGTTTTTATTAGTAAAGTCAAATTTGGGCAACTTCTGGATTTTTGGTGATGACTTTAATTAGGTGATAATGCAATCACTTTCAGACTAAATTGAAAAGTTGGCAGAGGCTATATCATTTATTAGTTTTAATGCACAACTATAATTGCATCTAAAGTTCCAAGATAGCTCTGCCATTAATGTATGGAACTTTCATTTCTGACAAGACTGATTAGAACTCAGACAACTACTGCCTTTAAAAAAAACAAAAAACGTGTTGACTGTCACCTTGAGATAAAATAGCTTCAGGAGCCAGATTGAACAGATTGCCAGCAGCTATTCCTTGATTAAGAGATGAGCAAAATGGAGTAGAACTCTTTGGCATTTCATCTGCTTCAATGGTAGAGTGACATGAAACAATAAACTTTTTGTTGAAAAGGCAAGGTCAAGAGCAGGAAACCGTATCTGTATTGCATCAGCAAGACACATTTTTATCTTATTTGTATTACAGCAGCAAGAAGGCCGGAGCCAAGGGCAAAGTTGGAGGACGCTGGAAATAAAGATCTGGAAGGTGCCTGCAGGAAGATTCATCAATGGTGGCATGGCCAAACATCACTGGCTCATCTTCCCTATTTAGCTACCAATTCCTCTCTCTCGCCTAAACAAAACCATAATTGCAACATCAGCCTGGATTGCCTACTGCTTACTTTTAGGGTGCCCACATCTTTCAGAACCTCAGCTCTGACTGACGATGAGCCCCTGCTGATACCTGTTGTCCCACATGTGTCTTTTCCTAATTCCAGCCTACACTGCCACACAGATTGCAGTGTATGAATCTTTTGGTTTTGTAAATAAAGCGTAGTCAATAATATACTTCAGACCTGCAACTCCTGTCTATCCATTCATTTTTCCCCCCATTATGATGATTCATTTACCAAACCCTGGAATTTATTGGCCTTGTCAATAAAATCTGGCAAAGGACCACTGAGGTAAATAGATGTATGCTAGTTTACATCCACCAATGACTGTAAGCTATTTATGTGTAACTTAAATGCTAATGCTATGCATATTTATTCAAAAGTAAACCTCACTGGCCCATGTGATTATGAAGAACCCATAAGATTGCGCTCACAAAGCCAAAACAGCTCAATTGAAAAATCAAGGTAGTAAGGGTGGTGGTTGTGGTATAATCATACATATATCTAAGCTAAAACATTTCTTTTTCTTTTTTCCTTCGAGTTAGATGGGTTTTGTTGTTTTGTTTTGTTTGGACTCCTGGTGACTGCCTGGACTAGTCCCTGCAGTTTTCTTGGCAAGGTTTGACCAGAAGTGGTTTGCCACTTCCTTCTTCACTGGGCTGAGAGAGAATGACTGACCCAAAGTCAACAGCTGGTTATGTCTCTAGGGCGGGTCTAGAGCTCATAGTCTCTCTATTTTTATCCTGATGCAACCAAACTGGCTCTCAAAGCTTTCTAGTCTTTAATTATTTACTATGCATACATTGAAGTCCTTATCGGTTTGGCCACCTCTAGAGGAAAGGGGAAAAACTGCTGCACACTGCAGTTTTCCACACATACTTTTGCTTGTGGGTTTTCCACTGACCTCTGTTTATACAGCATTTTGGGAAACTATTCCAGAAGAAGGCTATTGTCCTAAAATGTAGTGTCTATTATTCTTAGGGCAATATGGCAATCGATCACCATCACCATCTTGAATTTGTCTTAATTCCCTTTTAAAGCAGTTTAAAGTAATGATTGCCATATAATGCCATCTTGTGGTTGCAATTCCACAGCTGGCATTGAAGAATTTCTTTTGAAATACCTGTCGTGCAGTTTCATTGTGTAACTTCCAAGTTGAATGAAGAAAGACACCCACTTCCTTTACATAATTCATAATTTTATATGCTGATCATTCACCTTTTTCTTACACATCAATAGCCCATATCCATAGCTCTTTCATTTTTTGGCCTATTTCTACACAACACATGCACGTACTGAAATGACCATAATTCCAGATGTGAATAGATCTTAGATTTCTGTAATGACAATACAGTATTGGAAGTTTTGTTTTTAATCTCTATCCTAACAAATTTTTGCTGATTCCTTATTTTCCCAGTTATTCTCTACAGAACTATTTGTCCATGCAAAAGGCGAATTCTTCAAATAAGTCAATGAAGCAGCCTTTGCTTCAACAATCTCACAATACAAATAAAACATCATTAAAAAGTATGATGTTGACAGCATCTAACAGAGTTCCTTATATCCCTGGGTCAGGGAATCTCCCTACTCCTTTGCCTCATGCCTCAGTCCCACAGAATGTCAGGAAAAAGCATCTATAGAATATGTGAAGTTGTTAACAAAAATATCCCTGGGAGGATTAATGTCATCTGAAATGTCAAACAACAGAAATGGTCTTGAAATTGTTTTAGATGGGCTGTTATACTGGAAATAAACCCTGCCCACTGTGAAGTTGGGATCCACCCATCACAGTCAAGATTATTTTCCTGAAAGATGCTGCCCCTCATTTTTGAAAAGCGTTCTGGGATAGATGGTGAATATACTCCTGCAAGTATATTCTGCAAATATTATTTTATCTCAAATAACCCCATTCAAATGTTTAAAACCAAGGATATGCTAAACCAAAAAAAATGCTGATGCTGAAATATGTAAGTTTTATTTTTTTGAAAAATTGCTGGAATGCATGTAAAGCTGGAAAATTGCTGTTACATGATGCATTGTGGGCATTCCACAAATGTTCATTTACAGAATAGCTTAAATGCAGGCTGCTGGGGAGCAAAAAGATTAATAGACGTGTGGGATTCAAGAGGACCATTCTGGAACATGGAACGCTAGATTAATTATGATTTTAGACTTGACACAACAGGATACTTCGTTATCTTCTTAGAACTGTCCTTCAGAATAGGGGATCAAATATGACAAAATGTGTGGAACTTTGCACCTTGCAAAACCAAATTTTTAAAAGTCTCTTTTGGAATATTTATTAGAACACCTGCACTTTTTTTCTACAAAGCAAGGGATGGATGGATAAATAGTGAAATAAATCAGTCAATAGCCATGGAATATCCTATCACATGGATTGGCTTCTGCTAGATTAGATCCAGGAGTAGAACATTTGCCATCTGGTCTTGCTAATAGTCATGGGATTATATTATAATTGTAAGCCGCCCAGAGTTACCTTGAAGTAAGATTGGCAACCTATAAATTTTATAAACAAAGAAGCAAACAAACTACTAAATATTGGAGCTACTCTATGTGGGCTGCAAAAATCCAAATAACCAAGGCACGACAACAATATAAAAACTTCTTACCGTAATTCTATTTCTTGATTTCTGTAGTTCAGATATGGTAAGGTAAACGTAAAGTTTCCCCCGCACATGCGTGCTAGTCGTTTCCAACTCTAGGGGCCGGTGCTCATCTCCATTTCAAAGCCGAAGAGCCAGCACTTGTCCGAGGACGTCTCCGTGGTCATGTGGCCGGCATGACTAGACGCCAAAGGCGCACGGAACACTGTTACCTTCCCACCGTAGCGATCCCTATTTTTCTACTTGCATTTTTACGTGCTTTCGAACTGCTAGGTTGGCAGAAGCTGGGACAAGTAACAGGCGCTCACTCTGTTACACGGCACTCGGGATTCAACCCGCCAAACTGCCAACCTTCTGATCGACAAGCTCAGCGTCCTAACCCACTGAGCCACTGCGTCCCTTGGGTCAGATATGGTAGCCTTACTTTATACGGAAATGTAACTACATGACATACAGAGAATGAATGTCCCACATTCTCCTCAAAATAAGCAGCAAAACCATATTCCTGAAAAAATGCAACTAAAAACCATTGTTTCTTCAGTTATAAATATATTATTTCAAATGGATTTATATTCAAGCTGGATTGTAGCCTTTAGCTTCATTTTTAAAAACTCCACAGAAAGCAGTTACAGTATTGGCTCAAAGCACAAAACAAACAAATAAACAATAAAATCTCTTTTCTTAATTTGATAGAATTTGCAAATTCTTATTAAATAAGTGATATATGTATCTCTACCTGAAGGGGGTAGCAGTGGAATAGACAATATTTTTACATTTATATCCATATGAAGTTTATTTACTAAGAGATCCTATAGAGATAGAAAAAGTAAAGAGCTATACAGTATATATTTGCAATAGTTTTACCTTTCAAATGACAGTTGCCATAGTAGGCAGCATTATAAATCTTGCTGTTCCATTTCTTTGCATCAGCTATCTCATGCTAAAAATTTGGAAAAGAAAAAAATCCAACCTGCAGTTTTGGAAAACAATAAAGCATTCAAGTTGATTATTCATCAATTAATTTTAAACTCAAATCCAATCCAGTAATCTAATTTGCTGCATTTTTCTTATTACCTCTCTGTGTATGATGGTCCTTAGGGCATTCTACTCACTAGACATTTCCCACCTGTACCTAGCCATTGTACAAACATATCCCAGCAACATCTTTTCTCTGACATGTGCCCAGGATATTGTCATAATTCATCCTCAGAAATTGTTAAGTCATTCATAGCTCTGCTTAATTCTGCTACCGATTATGTGCTATCAAGTCAGCATCAATTGTTAGAGACTACATGAAGAGATCCCTAGGGACGCGGTGGCTCAGTGGGTTAGGACGCTGAGCTTGTCGATCAGAAGGTCAGCAGTTTGGCAGGTCGAATCCCGAGTGAGCGCCTGTTACTCGTCCCAGCTTCTGCTAACCTAGCAGTTCAAAAGCACATAAAAATGCAAGTAGAAAAATAGGGACCACTACGGTGGGAAGGTAACAGCGTTCCGTGCGCCTTTGGCGTCTAGTCATGCCGCCCACATGACCACGGAGACGTCCTCGGACAAGCGCTGGCTCTTCGGCTTTGAAACGGAGATGAGCACCGGCCCCTAGAGTTGGAAACGACTAGCACGCATGTGCGGGGGAACCTTTACCTGAAGAGATATTCTCCACATCTGTCTTGAACCTGGCCCTTCAAGTCTTGCAAGGGTGCAACCATTGCTGCTATAATAGAATTCATCCACTTTGCTGCCAATTGTCTTGTTTTACTTTTTCTTGCCACTTTTCCCAGCATTACAGACTTCTCCAGAGAGCTAAGTCTTTGCATTTTTATTTATTGTAATTAACTTTAAAGGGCTACCCCCTTTCACCATAACAACTCTGGATAATGACAATATTAAAAACAAGTAAAACACAACAGCTTATTAAAAAAATGAATGCTGACATAAAAGAATCAACATATCCCCACCTCAGATAGAGGATTCTTGAGAACTCCACAATTAAGTTTAGTCCAAGGTTTGGGGGAAAGGGCAGGTTTAAAGAAGGGTGGGCCTTTTTGTGAACGTTCAGGATGGAATCCATGGAAATCTCAGGATGAATGCTATGACAGATCTGGGGCAGAGCAACTACACAGAAGACCTGCTTCCGGGGTATCATGAAATGCTATGGTTTTATTGGAACCTAGAGTAAGTCCACTGTATGCAGTCGAGAAGGACGGGCAAGCACCACGGACAACAAAACACGACGACTTCATGGAACCTTGATGATGTTAAGATGTTCTTAAACTTTTTGCCATCAGACTTCCCTCAGTATAATTTTAATGTACACAGCTCCCTTAAAAATCAAAATACCAAAATGAACACAAATGAACAACGAAAACAATCCATTGCAACTTTGGGAAAGTTGGATTTATTTATTTAAATTTCTACACCATCCAGATCACCTAAGCGATTCTGAGCAGTTTACGACATTTATTGTAACAGTGCACAACTAAAAGATTCTTCACGCCTCCCCTGGACTCTGTCTAGACTTCCCAAAAGGAGGTACACCTCACAGTTTGGGAAATCCTGCTCTATGCTGTACAATTATTTCCGACTGCATAATTCCTAGATGTGCCTCTCACTCTCCCAACAATTCCAGTCCTTCAATTCACAGCTTTGATATTTCCAGATCGGGTTCTGCAGTTATTGTTTTCGAAATGAATCAAGATCATACAGATGCCTCTCCTAAGATGGGCTAACTCAGAACCCACCTGGCAGGGCGAAATAGCCACGCACAGAAAACAAAAATCAGAATATTTCGTATTTACAGTATGCTATTCTCTTTTTTTATTTCTGACTTTTCGATATAGACATTTAGAAAAGCTACCCCGGGCTCTCTTAGCCTTGCAGTTGGAAACCTTAAGAGAAATATCCCTCGCCAGAGGCGAGTCCAATGTTTAAATGTTTCTTAAATAAGGAGATTAAGTTTAGGGTCGATAGAAAAAAACAACAACGATGCTTGCCTACTTATTTACCCAGCCGATGGAAAGCCGAATGCCGACTTTGCAGCTTCCTGACCGACTTTCGCCGCTTTCTTGCAAAATTGGAAAAAAGCGTGTAAACGACTACCGAGTTCTAGTTTGCCGCGCTTGGGTGTTGCGAGTCTTGTCTTTCCTACCTCTAGACGGTCTTCGTTCCCCGGATGTTCTTCTGCTCTTCCGCAGCGGATGAGTGTTGGTTGAGCTAAGTGAGAATCATGGCTCGGCGGGCTTAGTGAGTACCCCCCCTCCCTTCCCCAACCCGGGCATCTGAGCGCGGGGGAGTCTCGTCCTGCCGACGTGTTCTCGTGGGCTCCCCGTCTGCAGAGCCGGGATGGCGGGCGCCTTTCCAGGGTCGCCTGCCTCCGCTTTCCTTTTGGGCTAGGATGGTTTGTTTGCAAGTTGCAAGCTCGCCGGTCGCCCCGGGAGCTAAAGATTTCGAAACGGGAAATGCTAAGTTTTGTGTGCAGTGCCTTATTCCAGGAGGTATTTCGTAATGCACGTAACGCCTTCCCACGTGT
The DNA here is from genome assembly GCF_947247035.1 of Vipera ursinii. Classification (NCBI taxonomy): domain Eukaryota; kingdom Metazoa; phylum Chordata; class Lepidosauria; order Squamata; family Viperidae; genus Vipera; species Vipera ursinii. The sequence goes on along the minus strand of NC_139512.1, from coordinate 106,056,891 downwards.
TCGGCTTCGCTTGTTTTCAAATGAAAAAGAGAGGGAGAGGGTTCCCCCCCCTTTTTTTTTCATCATTCTCTCCTATGTGTCTGAAGGTTATATAACGCTTTTTAATATATAGTGTAATAGATAATGATACTTAGTGGTTATTAAATATCATCACGTTGGTTTCATTCCAGGCGACTGGACGAATGCCCACCATTTCAATCTGTTTCTAGTCACAATTTGCTGCTCTTCCAAGGACATTTCAGTAATTTATTTGAATCTGTCCATCTACCCGATTGCATTCCTCTTCTTATACTTTTATCAACCTTGCCAAGCAAAATACAGGTTTCTGATCCAAAATAACCTCCCATCACATGCTCAAAAATGTGCTCGTTTTTGCTTGCTGATCATCCCCTCAAAGGACCTACCTGTCTTTATTCCATCCAAGATGGATTAATATTTTTTTCTTGCTGTTTGCTCTTAGTATTTATCTCTTAAGTCCATAATTCAGAATGAGAGTACTTCTTTCTTCATGTATAACTTTCATAGTTATTTGTTACCCATGAAATAATTCTTACTTTATTGTGATCATCATTATCCCAGTATCTTATTGAAATGTGCTTATTAAGGTTGCCATTGCCTTTTCTCTAGGATTAATCTGTTTATTTCAAAATCAGATTTAAACACATCAGTGACAGTTCACATCCTACTTCACAGTTACATATTACAGTGAAGCCAGACCCCATATAGATATGAATGTGATTACTTATCCAAGAGATGTGATTTAAATTTGCAGGGAGACTCAATTAAACAATTTATAACTTTGGTCAAGAAAGTTATATTAATGATTTTTTACTAGTAAAAATGCACAGTAAGAAGAGGGAGTCAAGCTGACTCCCAAAGCACCTGAAGGCAGGACAAGAAGCAATGGATGGAAATTAAAGAGAGAAGCAGCCTAGAACTAAGGATAAATTTCCTGACAGTTAGAACAATTAATCAGTGGAACAACCTGCCTCCAGAAGCTGTGAATGCTCTAAAACTGGAAGTTTTTGAGACTGGACAACCATTTGTCTGAAATGGTAGGCAGGGCGTTGGACTAGAAGACCTCAAATGTCCCTCACAACAATAACAACAACAACAACAACAGCAGCAGCAGCAGCAACAACAACAACAATAATAATTTAGCAGAGGCATAGGTTTCTCAACAACAACAATAATAATAATTTAGCAGAGGCATAGGTTTCTGTATTACCGGTAATAAGAAGAGATCTTGACATTTTGCCCATAATTGTTTTACCTGTAGGTAGAAAGTTTGAACTAAAGTATTATCTCAAAAAGTCTCTCTTTGCTGCTCTTTTTCTCCTACATTTATTTCAATAACTCAACTCTGTAGGGTTATCTGCATAAACTACAGAATCAGAAATCTATTCCAAGGGACTTTAGGAATATGCTCAATTAGATTACTTTTAGCTTTACATTCTCTTCTCTGATTCTTGCATACGTATATCCTGGCCTCCCCTTACAAAGATGTTAATTCCACACTCGTTCTAATGAAGAAGTTTTACATTTATCTTAATTTTATTTTCTATGATAGCTCAGTATACCTTGGAAATTTGCATGTTTCCTGTTCATTACCTGTGAAATTTATCTATTGAGTGTCTTAGCGACTTACCTCTCCTTCCTAAGCGCTTCCATGTCCAAAATTTTGGAAATCACATTAGAAATGATAATATGCCATTTGAAAAAGGCTTTCATTATTGCATTATTTTCTGGTTCTGCAGATAGTTTTTTATACAGACTGTGCTATTATATATCGTAATGCATATACAAATCCCATTTAATTTCCAGAGGACATTATTTGTACAAGGATTTTATAATAATTTAAGTAGATCTAGAATATAAGTGCTGTAAGTATAAAATTATTCTGGTGAAGTGTTTTTATTGTCCTTTATTATCTTCCTCATTTGCTTTATTATGATTATACTTATTATTAACCTGTTTGCTTCAGTTGTTTGTTCCTGCTCTTACATTGTTTAGATCTAATAAGATAGCCATAAGATTTCCTGTAAATTAAATATATCTGCTTTTAACATAAGACTGTAGCTTTCATAATTATTCTGCTAGCTATAAATTCATATGGTACTCATTCTTAGTAAATATTTACACAAGGAATAGTATAACTGTTTTCTTCTTAAGAGATTTGGAAATTTTCCAAATAGTCTTCTAGAACATATGGGGATATTGATGGCACAATTGTTTGTAGGGCAAAAAAGCCTCTGAGCATTTAGTTTAATTATAATGTATTACATAGAATAATTTACTAATTTAATAATAATTTGCCATTAAGTATGGACCTATGTACATGGATGTTGTACATCACCCTAACACCTGAAATATTACACCAATATTGAATGTTCTGAATGAAGGATTAATTTCTTACTGCTTTATTTTATTATTTTATTCTTCACTTTATTCTGCTATACCATTGAATAAAAAGCCTAATTAATATAGTTTTATTCAGGGTTGGAGATAATTATTGAAAACATAGCACATTAATTTTTATTGCTTCCTTTATCATATATGCCTAAGGCAGAAATACTGCTTATTTTAAAGAAAATTTCTAGTCAGTTTTTACGTTCTCCACATGCTTTACATTTACAAGAATTCCATATTCTCAGAAATATTTATTTTCTTTGTCTGTAGTTATCCCCTTTATCAGTTAGGAAATCCTCCAACAAGAATTTTCCGGACAGATTACTTCTTGACCCTGGTGAAGCCTGGTGTCCCACAGCCAGAAGATACGGTACAGTTCCGCATCCCCATGGAGTAAGTACATACAGTGAAGAAGATAACATATTTCTTCTTGAGTTAAAACATTCAGAATAATGTTATCCAGTTTCTCAGAGTGCCATAGTGGTGAAGCAAGTACATTATGCAAAGTTATCAGTAACAACTGGAGCCGGTTTGCTTGTTGATCTCTGTGTACACTGTGTTCCCTGTAGGCTGCTCCACAACTTTGAGGATTTCTTATAAAGAGCAATGGTTCTTACACTTCCCTGTCCATATCTCAGTGGACTGATTCTTTTCTATTGGATCAGATAGAGACTTGGGAGAATTTTGAAATAGTCTGTTTCCCTTCCTAGGTGCTGAGTTTGGGAAATATAGATCTATAGTAGAATTTTCCCGATTGAACCTGGAAGCAGATCAGGATTGCATATTTTATAAATGTTTAGGTTCCTGGAAGTTTTTCCTCTGTATTTTTTTATACTTATGGGAAAAAGTGAACTTTTTTTTTGCTTACTGGCTTAGCCCTGTAAACACACCATGCTGCATTATTACTTAACTGATCCTAAAAAGAGCCTTGGTGGAGCAGTGGGCTAATGCCTCCTTAAGTAACACCAGCTGCCTGCAATTAGTGCAGGTTCAAGTCCCACCAGGCTCAAGGTTGACTCAGCCTTCCATCCTTCCGAGGTAGGTAAAATGAGGACCCAGATTGTTGGGGGCAATTAAGCTGACTTTGTAACAATGCCGCTTGGGGGTGTGTGAAAGCCCTAATAAGCAGGCATATACATAGAATGAAGGCTACTGCTAAGTTTGTAAGCCGCCCTGAGTCTTCGGAGAAGGGCGGGATATAAATGGAATTAAAATTTTAAAAAAAATGTCAGGGAAGAATCTTCTCTTTACAGACCCAAACAATACTGTAAGCATTCATGGATTTATTTATTTTTTTAAGTTTTAAAAAAGCTTTGCCAAAATGAAAAAAATTAAACAGTGTAACCATGTCTGTCCCCAAAATGGTGGTCAAAGGTGAATGCTAACTGAGCCTTCATCTGGATTACTCCACTCAATTCTTTGTTTACGTTCCAGCAGAAATCTCAGGAGTATCTCTCTTGGGAGAAAGGTTATGGTTAACCATTCCTCTCTATCTGTATGATCTGCCATAAGATCCTTTACCTTGCCTGGCTTGATCTTTCTTACCTTTCACTTTGTTATTAAAACAGTTGCGCAATATATCAGGATGCTTCTTTCAAAGTCAGGAATTACTAAATAACATTATACTTACTGAAGTTAATATTCTGGCATTGTTCCTTAATGTGCTTCAATTGTTTGCTTGCTTTTGGTACAGCATGACAAGAGTAGAATTGAAAGAATACCTTGAAAAAATATATAATGTGCCAGTAGCTGCTGTACGAACCAGGATACAGTTTGGTAAGTCTTCAACCAAAGAACAGTGGTTATTCATTATTGACAAACTCTCTTTCATATACTTTATGTTTTCTAAATCTTTGCTATTTAAAGAAGCAATTGCAGCCTATTGATTACTGCAATTTATATTATTTTGCAAAATAGTCAATTCCGACATGAATTGGAACTTGTCATTTCTTTGTTTTTAAGAGAATCAATCCTGAGATTATATTAATTTTAAACTGATGCTTGATTTAATCTTAAATGAAGTTATTTCACTTCATATAATCAGGATGAAAAGACTCAAACCTTGTTGGGTTTGTGCAAGGCAGAATTGTAGATTAAATGCAGCAAACTTGGGTTAAGAAAGCACATCTGTAGAACAAGGTTGGAAGCCAGTTTTCTGAAGAAAATAGCTCATGACTTTCATTATCTCGAATCAAATGCTGAGACTATGAATTCAGTAAGATGACTTTAAACTGTTAACAGAAAAAAGACAAAGATAATTTAAAGATGTAGCAAACAGAGACTGATGGGATGACTTCCACAGCTTTAGTCTAGTGAAATGGAACAGATAGAATAGAATGGAGTGAAGTGAAAAGGAATTGCGTTGTATGTTCAAAATATCCACACCTCAGAAATTCTAGTGAAAGAACTTAGTGACACTGTAGAACATTTGGGTTAAAATAAAGTACATGGAGGAAATAAAATAATACAGAGGAAATGGAGAGGAAAAACTCCATTAGGACATTTGGGTTAAAATAAATGGAGGAAATAAAAAAATACAGAGGAAATGGAGAAATGAACTTTGCCAGACTTGGGCCTTTCGCTGTCATTTGTTTCTATCACAGAATGGAAGAATGCACAAACCGATTGAGTACCCTGGACTTGATATCACTCTGTAACAAAGTTGTACTTGTAGATATAGACATAGAAAAATAATGGGGGAAAGCGACTGTGTAAAATTAGGAGTTCTCGATATTGAAGAATACTGAAAAGAGCTGATTGTAATTCAACATATATCTTGAACTCTAAAGAACTTAATTTTTCATTTAGAACAGTGATAGAAAAAGTTGCTTATAGTGGATGAGAATCTGTAAAGCCACAATTACAAGCAAATTAAATGAGGGAGGATAGCAAAAGAAGCAAATGTTTGAATCTGAATAGCAATATTTAATCATTGGCTTCCTTGAAAATATTCTCGGGGCTTCATCAAACATTATATTGAGTGCACTGCCCACAGAAGTCGATATTTGTATTAATAACTTACAATTTATATGGCTGCCCATCGCAAAGGCAACAATTGAACGTTAAAATAAATTACACAAATTAGAACATTTATTAAAAAAAATGACCTTGGAACACTAATTGACTGAAAAGATGAGTGCAATGCAGTTATAAAAAAAAAGGTTGCATGAATAAAAGGATGGTTTCTAAATCACAAGAAGGAGGGGGAAAAATCCTCATGTAACCCTTCAATGATCAGTCCCACCTCCGTAGTGGGTTCTGTTCTGACCACTTTGTATTCTGGAACAGAAAACATACCTATTGGAAGAAACTGGAACAAATTTAGAAAAAAGCGTTTGAGGAAAAATATTGAAATAGATTCAGAGAAGCAGAGCAAGGGAACTAGAAACTAAATTGTTTGAAAAGAAATGCAAGACACTGGGAACATTTAACCTTGAGAACATTTAACTCTTGTTTCTTTGTCAAGACAACTGTAATGTGTGAATATGAGAGTAACTTGTGAGCGGTAAAATTGCTGCATGATTAATGTGCCCATCCTAAATACTTCTGCTCTGAGAGAAGAGTTTACCCACTTAGGAGTAGCCACAGACTCCTTTCTAGACATCACGTAAATATGATTCCTGTTTTCTCTTAACTGAAAGGGTTGGGGAAAGGAACCATTAGCTTCTTGTAAGTCAATATGTTGGTCTATTTAACAGGCTCAAACAAACAGAGGGATGACAGAAATGTACGAATCAAGAAGCCAGACTACAAGGTTGCCTATGTACAGCTGGTGAGTAAATGCATCTGTTTGGAAGCTGGGAAAGTGAGGGAGTTGTGGTAGATTTTAGTTGAGTCAATTATTTATGGGTTTCAAAATTCTGTTATGAAGACATTGTTTTTCTAAAGGGCATTAGAAGCGATTGAGCCCAGGGGAAACAGGATGCAAATTTCAGCCAGGCTGGTCTGAAGGATCTGCTCTTAAGTTCTTTGAAGGCGAAAATGCTACTTGGAAAAAATCCTAGGCATTATCTTGGAATGGCATAATGTTGAAGAAGTGAGAAATAGTCAGAAAGTTGTCACTGGTAACTTGGCCTATTACTATTGAAAATGTTTGGTGTTGGTTTTTTTTTTCCTGGTTGGCATGTGTAGCATGGTAAAAGGCTCCATGGAGATTTCTTTTGAAAAGCTTCATGACAATCTGCATTACAAAGCTAAACTGGGCTTTAGCATTTAGGATAAAATGTTGTGAAGTTCTCTAATTGAAAATATATGGATTTGCTGTAAGTTTCCTAGACAAAAATTATAAGGGTGAAACTTCTTTCCCCATTAGCTCTCAGAGCATCTACATCAAAAGAGAACAAATCCTATAGATTGAAAACTATTGAGGTAAATATGCGGAGGTTTTATGTATGCTAATTGTATGGTAGAATATAAGAGAAGGCAATACTTTTGAGGATAGTGGGCACGTTTGGGTTTTCGTAAGCTTGATCTGGGCCTTCTGATAAGCTGACTGTTGTGGCGAGGGTACTTTCCTGCTCATAAAATGGCTCACCCATAGCTTTTTGCAGAAGAACATATGCCCCAAAGGGTAAACTAGTGACTTGGTTACCAGTTGCTCCCTCCCTGCTTATAGAACTAACTCTTTACCTTTTCCTCTTTTTTCTGGATAGATGGGTAAAGTTGAAAACAAAGCACTGGACTACCGCTACTTTTTATTTTCTAGAAATACCAGGGAGATCTTTTTTTATGGCTCAGGGATATTCTTGTCACTTAATATGAAATCATAAAATCAAAGATAGATTAGTGCTCTATTCCTAGGTCATTGATGGATCTCAGTAAGCTGCACGTTAGAGTGATTTCCCCACCGCACTGCTAGTTCAGTTGTTTCAATAGCAGCTGTTTCTCCAGTAAAGAAATAAAGATTAAAACTACATCCAGTTACCGATTTTTCTGCTCCGTTCTTTTAGTGTTGGCTATCATGGACTCAAGATGACTAACCTGCTTTGCTGGCCCTGAGTAGGTTCTGCTATCTTATAAATACTTGGGTAGCAGAGTGACTGAATCACACATTTTTGAGTAGGAGAACGATGAAAGTGATAATATTTGTAGCTGCTTGTTTCTTTTTTTTTTTTGGATAATGCTTATTGTAAAACCAATCGTCTACAGCTAACTCCGTCTTCCTTCAAAGGGCAGGATTTCATCTCTGAAGAATGCATCAGGCAGAAGTTGATAAAAAGCATTGGGGCTTTTGAGTTTCTCTGAAATTCAGTCTGGCCGAGGGTCACTGTTCCTCTGGACTTGAGAGAAGGGCAGGGACACATGTCTCTTTCCCCCATCCCCACTTTAAAATATGTTTACTTACATACCTAAACCTAAATTGTTGTTGTGTTTTTTGCTCTTGGCTTGTCACTCTGAAGGCTGGATGTTATGGGACTCCCATTTTGTGTGTGTGTGTTTTGTTTTTGGCATCTTTATGATTCCTAAGAATCTGCCATACAGGCTAGTGTGAATAGCTGAACTTTGAAATGACTTTTATCTATTTTTAACTGCCTGTAGACCAATGCAATGCTTCTTCAGTCTTAACAAATGTAGCCTTACCTATATAATACTTTAAGCTGATTTTGATCTTATTCTAAACACTCACTGTTATCTGCTCCAGACTGGAAAGTATTTCACCAATAATATCTTCTAAGAGTTGTTTATAGTTATAGCTAATTCTCTAGGGTTCCTGTTTCAATTTTGTAGCTAGCCTGTTTTTAATTCAGTATTCCATTAAATGTGGGAAGAAAAATATTATACTTATTCTTTGATGTATCCTGTCACTTCTGTGCTGAAATGGTTACCATAATTCAGCAGGCTTACCTAGACTTTATTTACATAGGTGAAGTAAGAGGTTTTAATTTTAGATTCCTGCATACCTGCTGATTTTTTTAAATATCTTCCCTGTTTTGCTTTAATTCAACCTCTGGTTCACCCTTATATTGGTACAAACAAATCCATGGCTTAAGCAAGTTCATGTTTATGGCAAGTTCCAGGTAATTTTGTAAGAAAGCCATCTGTTTGGGAAAGTTTTTCATGTTGGCTTTCTTAAATAGTCAATAGGTGGCAGCATTATTCTTCCTTGTATTAGTTTCCTGACTAGTTGGCATTCTTAGGTATCTGAGAAATACTGTTTTGTCTTGAAGACAGCAGTTATGTTTCTCTACTCTGGAAGTCATCAGCTTCTGATTTCAAGGCCAACTTATGCAACATAATATGCACACATTAATCATTGCATTCAAGTATTGGAAGATGAAAACGCTGATGGTTGGACAGCATATAATACATAGCAGTATGGGTGAAAGGAGAGAATTAATCCAGGTTATCTTGAAGACAGAGGTCTTTTTCTCTCATACCCCAAACTTGGCAAATGAGGGGGTAGGGTTTTTCCCTCTTTAGTTCAGATAGTATTTGTCTGCCATTGCAAATGACCTCAAATTATTGCTTGTGGTCAGTATCACCTTATGTAGTTTCAGTTTGTTCTTTATGTTCTTTTTCCCTCCTCCTCCTTAGGAGAAAACATTTTGTAACCTTGGTTATAAAACAGAACTATTCCTTGCCTTTTCTATTTTAAAAGTTAGAACCAACTTCTTCATTAATATGAAAATTGTTTTTGTACCTTGAAAATTGTGTTCTTGTTTCTGCTTGCTTGCAGAGTCAATAATTACCTCTATTAGAAAACCTAAACGTTATTTTTTTTCCTGATTTGGGGCCAGTCATTTATATTAACCAGATTATTATGAAGTTCCATAGATGTGCTTCCTCAATGACGGTATGGAAGATGTGACAATATCCCTAAGAACAAGTTGAGCAGAATTTAATTGACTTGGAGCCTACATTTCCCTTCCTTCTATAAAGTGTTGTGCTACTAGAGCAGCTTATTAGCAAGTGGCCATTAGCCATTTTCTTCACTAGCCCCAAATGATTGTACCTATTGCAGTTACTCAGATGTGACTTCAAGTGAGTTAAAAAGACTTTTAGGGTACAGTTATTCCTGGAGATATGGTTCAAGTTATAGAACGGTCAAAATATACCAACTATTGAACATGCACAGTAACTATTTTTCATAAAGCTTTCAGCATGCAAGAGTCAAACCAGCGCAAAATTTCGCTATTGCGGAGGATTTATAAAGCTTTCAGTTTTGAGAGTAATATCTTGGCAGTTTCAAATCCTTTCTGGCTGCCAGCCAAGATCAGCATTTCTCGGCAAAACAAGGGATGGAAAGAGCCAAATTGTCTGCACTGACTTTTGTTTATTAAAAGGTTTCAGCTACAGATTGACTTCGGCTCAATATTTGGTTTTAACCAGCCTTGAAATGGCAACTGTGGAGCATTTTCTTAGAGAGCTTGCAACCACCAGGTTCTCCGTTGTGTCTGAACGTTCCTCCATTGCCTTAAAATGAAAAGGTAGGATAATATATAGTGCTTCATGGAAACATCCAGTCTTGAGCCATTTGCTTTATTAATGTAGTGACAAATGTAACAAACGTAGAAGAGAAGGGCAAGGACTAGAACCATGGTTCATCTTTGTAGGCCATATCCTTCCTTTTTGGACAGAAGGGCTGTGTCTATCATAGACAAGGCCTCTCAGTTCTCACCTTGGCCACGAGCCAAACCCTGGTACGCATAGCAGCATGAGCCAGTGATGATTTATTTATTTATTTATTTATTTTATTTTAATTCCATTTATATCCCGTCCTTCTCCGAAGACTCAGGGCAGCTTACAAGCTTAGCAGCAGACTTCATTCTATGTATATGCCTGCTTATTAGGGCTTTCACACACACCCCAAGCGGCATTATTACAAAGTCAGCTTAATTGCCCCCAACAATCTGGGTCCTCATTTATACTTGCATGTACAACAACATTTTATGATGTTGTACATGCAAGTATAAATGCAAGTGGCAACCATACAAACGTTGCCTGATGGGTTTCCAGTGCTGTCTTTGGAGTTATATTTGTTGTTTTAGTCATTTTTTTTTTTAAAAAAGTCTCTATCCTGATGAATCCTGTTAAAAGTAATGAGAACAACCACCATATTCAAATAACAAAACCCTTTTTTTCAGCCAATAAGAGCCAGTTCGGTTTTTATTTATTTATTTTTATTTATTTTAATTCCATTTATATCCCGCCGTTCTTCAAAGACTCAGGGCGGCTTACAAGCTTAGCAGTAGCCTTCATTCTATGTATATGCCTGCTTATTAGGGCTTAAAAGAAACAAGTAAACAACCGCTAATATATTGCTTCTGGAAAATACCCAGGCTTTGATTTCAGTAGACCACTCCACATCTCCACTTCAGAAGAGAACGTTCAAGAGCTATGCAACATCTCAAAACACTGCCCAGTCTTTCCTTGCTGAAGACATATTGTGGAAATGACTTTTGGCAAACCATGGTGATGGCACTGAGTAGTTTTTGTAGCTTGTGGAAGGAGTGTGCTGCTTGGGTCAAAGCAGAACTTAGAATTGTGCCCCAGAGTTGTACATTGAGGTCCTGTTCACTTCAGTCACAGCATTAGAAGGGGCAATGCTGAAAAATCTACTTCTGTAGCATTTCTGGAGAATCATGGTACCGGAAAGGGGTGGAACCGATTGTTCTTGTTCAATGAGCCCACAAAGAAATAGGACGCTTGCATACCAGCAAGTAAAATTGAAACTTATAGCTGCACTTAATGTGAGTCCAATTGCTTTCTTCATGGCTTCAGATTACTAGCTGAAGACTAGATTGGTTGGCAGAACCTGGTTCATTTGCGAGTAAAGTTTTGATTTTCAAGGATAGCAAGAGTGCTTCTACGGTCTTACGTTTATGTGCTGATTTTTAGTTCTTTTTTTAGTTCTTTAGTGATGGCCAAAAGCTGTTAAGGTATTCTGGAAAATACTATACAAAATAGCTCTAGACATTATTTTTACAACACATCTTTCTGTGCCACACTATTGTCTGATAGTTTTATTAGTCTTAGTCTTCTACTTGAAGAGAATGGAAAGCTGACAGAGTTGATTTTAGCAAGATTGCCAACACTGCATACAATATGGAAAAATAGATAATGTCAACAGAATAAAATGCTGTTGTTGAATAATAGGTTCCTGCTGCTAAATAAAAGCTAAAAGGTCAGTAGATTATTGTTTTCCAAATGGGAGACGTTGAGTCTGTGGCAATGCTCCGTGTTGGCATTGACGTTCTTCATTATGAACAGTGACTGCTAAAAATTTTAATACTGCATTTCAGGAATTACATAACTCCACAAATCCCTTTTAAAGTCATATTATTTATATAGTTCTGTTTGGTATATTTTCTTTATGCAGCAAACAAAGAAACTAAATAGGCATGACCCATGCTTTAATGCATGCTCATGGTACTTTCTATTTTAATGATAGAAGCTAGAGAAATAAAGTTGAACTACTCACAGTTGTGTTTAATAGATGTATTTTAATAGCAATTCTGTTGATAATATTCTATTACCATCACAGAAGAAAAATCTGAGCCTAGCAAAGAAATCTGCATATAAATGTGTACCGTTCTAGTGCAGACATGTCAAACACAAGGCCCGGGGGCCAGATCAGGCCCATGAAGTGGTTTCATGTGGCCCGCGAAGCCATCCTGGAAACAGTGAGGGAAAGGGCCCCACTGCCTTGGCCCTGGCCCAGAGACCCTCCTTCTGCCAGAGACCCTCACATCTGTCCCACTCCTGCCCAGGCCCCCATAGGCACCCTTGATGCAAACGATGTAGAGCTGGCCACGCCCACCCAGTAGGCCACACGCACTCTAGCCACGCCCACCCAGTAGGTCACGCCCACCCTGGCCATACCCACCCGGCCCCTTGAGGGCAACCGCAATGCTGATGCAGCCCTCAATGAAATTGAGTTTGACACCCCTGTTCTAGTGCATATCTTGTTAAGCTCCCTTGGTTTCCCTTTCAATTTTCTTCCTTGCCCATCTACTATGCCTGTCCATTCTTTGTGAAGCCCTTAGGTGCGTGTGCACCCTTCCTTTGTCTTGTCTTAAGTCTCCATTAATCTGGTGTCCATGGAATTAAGATATTGTTGGTCCTCTATAATTATATGGAAGAAAATAATGCATTCTGAGACTGTTGAGGACCTTAGCTTGGACTCATGCAGTCACAGCTGCTACAGCTGAGAACTGTGCTCTTCTGACTGTAATTTTTTTCCTCTGGTTAAAAATGAATATTTTGGTTTTTAATTGAGAGCAAGTGTGGTCTAAGATTAAGGTGCTAGACCAGCCTGGGGAAACGGGACTTCTGTTCTTGCCGTAGGTATAGGCACAAAATCAGCTGAATGACTTTGGGACAGTTACTCGTTCTCAGGCCTAGGAAGAAGGCAATGGCAAACCGCTTCCAGAACGGTTACCTAGAAAACTGCATGGGCTTGTCTACGTAGTCACCAAGAATTAAGATCAAGACTTATAAATGGAAGGCCAAAAAACAAAAACCCTAATCCCTCCCACCCAGTATTTAATACGATCAGCTTCTTTATTGCTTGGGGTTATTTTAAGTAGTACAACAAACACTTGCACTAGATTTCATAAGTGATTGTGTTTCCAATGAAATTGTGAGTCTTTTGAATTAGCAATGGATATTTGCCTGTTAACTGAGCAGTCCAGAACTAGAAAAGATAACGTGATATACACTGTTTAGGATTTTGGACTATAACAGAGGTGACTTAGGTTAGAAATTCTGCTTATCCTTGTGTTTACTGAGTGAAGTTGAGTCAGTTACTGTGAGTCCCTTGGCAGGAAGACTGATAGAATAAAAGATAATATTCCGCATCTTTTCCTTTCTGGACTAACTGAAACTTCCCATGGTTATCTGAAAAAAACAGATACTACTGGAACACATGATTAAACGTTTGTCTTCTGTCTTTAGGCCGAAGGACAGACTTTCCAGTTTCCAGACTTGTTTCCAGACAAGAACAAAGCTCCTGAGCCTGAGTCTTCTGAAGAAATTGAGAAAAAAGCTGATGAAGAGAAACAGAAGAAAATTAACGATCTTAAACGTGGAGATGTTCCTAACTGGTTTTGGCGCTGATAGAAGATCAGCTGTTTTAGGCTGGGGACCTTGGCGGGATATGAACACTTTCAATCAGTCTTAGACTTCCTTTTTAATGCCGTTGTATTCGCAAAACCTTTACAAATATATTTAATCCCTATTTTGTGCAGCAATTATTTTGGTAAAAAAATGAAGAGCTCTGGACATAGAAGGTGGCAAGCGTGGGACAAGTTCATCAGCTTCCATTGTAGTTCATTTTTGTGCTTGGAGGGAAGGAAGATTTACCTACTATATCTGTCCTTCATTAAACCGTCAGGCAATATCTACATGGGTATTGCAGTGATAAGGTATTAAGAGTTGGAATTATCCAGTTACCACTAAAATGAGACATGCTATATCTTTGGCAAAAGGGACGCGGTGGCTCAGTGGGTTAGGACGCTGAGCTTGTCGATCAGAAGGTCGGCAGTTTGGCGGGTCGAATCCCGAGTGCCGCATAGCAGAGTGAGCACCTGTTACTCATCCCAGCTTCTGCCAACCTAGCAGTTCGAAAACACGTAAAAATGCAAGTAGAAAAATAGGGACCACTACGGTGGTAAGGTAACAGCGTTCCGTGCGCCTTTGGCGTCTAGTCATGCCGGCCACATGACCACAGAGATGTCCTCAGACAAGCGCTGGCTCTTCGGCTTTGAAACTGAGATGAGCACCGGCCCCTAGAGTTGGAAACAACTAGCACATATGTGGGGGGAAACTTTACCTTTACCTATATCTTTGGGTGGGTTGGACTGCTGTGGGGTAATACCCTTGGAGTGTTAGATGGAATATAACTCTTCTCATATTAATAGAGTATTTGTTTGGAGGTTGAGATGGTATAATGTGTTCTTGGAGCCTAAAGTTCTCAAAACATGCATATTCCAACTGAATTTCATCCAGTAAAAGCCATTGTCAGCCTATGTTTTTTATTTGTTGGCTCCATCTCTAGTGAATATGGCTGTATAGAAATGGAAAACGATCATTTCTAAAATTCAGGGCAAAGTAGCCCACTCAAAATGTTCTGAGTAGCCAGACAGAACAAAATTTAAAATGTTTTTAGCATCCTGGCTATAGGAAACAATCGAAGCTTGGAACCAATCTCATTGTTCCCAGATTTTCAGTTCAGGGATCCCGCCAGGTAGATAGGTAGGTGCTATTCTGACCTCCAGATGTGAGCTGCAAGAAAACTTTGAATCGATTCATTTTCTGAAAAACTTTCCAAGGAATTTTTCTACATAACTCTAGTGGTCTTATTTAGCTCAGTGTCCACAGTCATATTTGAGTTACATGCTTTTGATGTAAGGGAGGGAGATCCATGAAATTCCTGCTTTTCTTTTTTTTTTTTAGAACAATAACTTCAAAAACAAGCATACAGCATTGAAACTCTAAACCTGCCTAAATTTTGTTGCTCGCATCCCTACTTAACCCTTGACTATTACATGCCATTCAGTCTACAGATATCTCAGCTAATAGGATCATTATTTACAAAATAAATATATATTGAAAATAATTTTTTTAAAAAATCCTATAGTAATCAAAAGAAACAAACAATTTTACCAGTTCCTTTTTAATACAATGTGGCTAATAAGCTGAAGTATATTTAGCCGAGGGGATCTTCAACCTTGGCAACTTGTGGACTTCAACTCCCAGAATTCCTCAGCCAGCAAAGTACTGGACCCCTGTTTAGCCCATAAAATCTTGCTTTTTGCTGGATCTCTGTTCCTGTATTTATTTATTTATTTATTTGGATTTATATACCGCCCCTCTTCGAAGGGACTCGGGGTGGTGTACAGGGCAATTAAAATACTATAAACAACACATAATGTATAAAAATTAAAATGAGATTAAATCAAATAGTCCTAAACAATAAACACATGCTAAAATTTAAAATTTTTAAAATTTAAGATCTAAAATCCCAGTCCCTCAGTCCAGGCCGGCAAGTTCAAATAGCCAAGTCTTCAGGGCGCGGCGAAACGAGCGAAGGTCGGGAGCCATCCGGAGCTCAACCGCAAGCTGATTCCAGAGGGCAGGTGCGCCCACAGAGAATGCTCTTCCCCTGGGGGCCGCCAGTCGACATTCCCTGACTGACGGCACCCTGAGGAGGCCCTCTCTGTGGGAGCACACAGGACGATGGGAAGTTAACGCCGGGAAAAGGTGCTCCCGTAAATAACCCGGACCCATGCCATTTAGGGCTTTATAAGTCATCACCAGCACCTTGAATCTGACCCGGAAGACAACTGGAAGCCAATGCAGCTCGCGGAGCAGAGGTGTTACATGGGAGTATCAGGAGACCCCCATCACAACTCGTGCGGCTGCATTCTGCACCAGCTGGAGCCTCCGAGTGGTATTCAAGGGCAGCCCCATGTAGAGAGCGTTGCAGTAGTCTATCCGAGAGGTCACGAGCGCATGAGTGACTGTGCGTAGGGTATTCCGGTCCAAATAGGGCTGCAACTGGCGCACCAGGCAAACCTGGGCAAAAGCCCCCCTGGTCACAGCTCCTATATGATCTTCAAAATTGAGCTGTGAGTCAAGGAGGACACCCAAGTTGGGAGCCCTATCTACGGGGGGTAACACCTTACCCCCTATAGATATGTATGCATTAGGAATGTTAGAAAACAAAATACTTAATTTCCCTTTTCTATACGGCAGCCCCTGAGATATTGAAACACTGCTATCATGTCACCACCCCTCATCCTTCTCTTCATTAAACTAGTCATACCCAATTTCCGCAACTGTTCCTTATATGTTTTAGCCTCCAGTCCCCTAATCATCTTTGTTGCTCTTCTCTGTACTCTTTCTAGAGTGTCAACATTTTTTTACATTGTGGTGACCAAAACTGGATGTGTTATTCCAAGTGTGGACTTACCAAGGTATTCTAAAATGGTATTAACACTTCACGTGATTTTGATTCTATCTCTCTGTTAATGCAGCCTAGCACTGTTGGCTTTTTTTTGGCAGCTGCGGCACACTGCTGGCTCATATTTAAGTGATTGTCCACTAGTACTGTGATCTCTGTCACAGTTACTACTATTGAGCAAGGTACCACCTACTATACCTGTACATTTGGTTTTTCTTACCTAAATGTAGAACCTTTTTTCACCATTGAATTTCTTTTCATTAGATAGTGCCCAATGTTCAAATCTGTCAAGATCCTTCTGTATCTTAAGCCTATCTTCTGGAGTGTTGGCTATTCCTGCCAGCTTGGTGTCACCTGCAAATTTGATGAGTTCCCCATCTATCCCCTCATCCAAATCATTGATGAAGATGTTGAAGAGCGCTGGGCCCAGAACAGAGCCCTGTGGCACCCCACTACACACTTCCCTCCATGTAGATGCACTTCCATTGAGGACCACATGCTGAGTATGGCCAGTCAGCCAGCTACAAATCCATCTGGTGATGCTGTCTAACCCACATTTTTCTATCTTATCAAGTAGTAGGTTGTGATCTACTTTATCAAATGCCTTACTGAACTCCAAGTAAATTATATCACAGCATTTCTCTGGTCCATGAATTTTGTCACTTGGTCAAAGAATGCAATAAGATTTGTCTGGCATGATCTGTTTTTGACAACCCATGTTGGCTTTTGGTAGTGACTTTGTTTGCCTCTAGGCTGATTCATTGTTTGATTGTCTTTTCCAAAATCTTCCCAGGTATTGAGACTGCTAGGTCTGTAGTTTCCTGGATTAATTTTTTTTCCCCTTTTTTGAAGATGGGAACTACATGATCTTTGAAAAATATAGTTCAGTGGTTCTGAGATCACATCTGCCAGTTCGTTGAGAACCTTGGGGTACAATCCATCTGGTCCTGGTGATTTGAACTCATCTAGAGTGTACAGGTGCTCACTTTCCATTTTCTTGCCTATCTTAACTTGTGTTTCTAATCTGTTTTTTACAGTACTGTTTTTGATAGGTTGGACTGTTTTTCCCCTTTATGTAAAGACGATGCAAAAAACAAGTTAAATAGTTCTGCTTTCTCCCTGTTCCCTGCCTTCTCCCTGCTGCCCCAGTACTGTGTTTGTCAGGAGGCAATAATCAGTAAACCAACAAAATCTGTAAAATCTACATTCAATCTATATAGAATTAGAACACTGCAACAATATTTGCAGTGCTTGTGCATTACACATAATGAGTACGTATTTGCATCTGCCTACCAGTTCCTTGCCCATAAAAATACAACCCACATATATGGACTTGAACCCATGGACTTTTAACAGCAAATAATATTTACAGGAAAATGATAGAGATACAGATACTGTATAAGTAAATTGCTTTAGTCATCTTGAACTGGCTGCCCAAATTGCTTCTATTCATTATCCTGTATGTATGTATGTGTGCCGTGGGCCTCAAAGCTAATGCAACCTGTCAAATTCTGGCAAATTTCATTAGCCCTTCATGGCTATTTGAAAGATGGTCCATGGAGGCTGGTGGCTGGATCTGTCTAGTTCAGATGATGCTACAGATTGGCAAGCATCAATCCAGTGGTGTGAGCTAATGACTGGGATGGAAGCAGTAGCTTATGCCACTGGCTGATGCAGGCTGAAACGTAAGTCAATTGGTAACAGTCATCAGCTTATGCTGGCAATGGAGACTCTCAGCCTTAAGCTGGCAATGGTGGGTGACTACTGGCCTGGAAACTGAGGTAAGGGTCTAACCTTCAGGATAACCTCTGAGGGGAGATTGGTCCTTAAGAATTGTTCCAACAAATTGATGTGCAGGTGTGAGTTAATCTTGACTGCTTTAGTAATGTTCTTCCTACAGTAAAGGAAGTGATTTATTGACTGAAGAGGATTGGTAGAAACCAGATTAATCCATTTTAAACACGCCAAAAGTACATGCTGCAAAAGAACTGTCAGAGGAAATTTAAGCAGGTTAGTAATTCCTCCTGCTCAACAATGTACTGAACAGACATTTAAAGCAGGGAAAGGGAATAGAGGGCCAAGTCTGTCCTCCCTCTAAAATGGACTGCTTGTAAGTTCTACTGAGAGAAACACAATTCCTATTTCCTAACTTTTGAAAAGTTTGCCTGCTGCATTTTACAGATAAATATTTAGAGATACAGATACTGTATAAGCAAATTGCTATCCTTACAGCAGATCCTCTTAAGTGATGGCACCACTTTTTCCTCTGGCGTGACTAAACACACTGCCTTAAGAGGGTACTGTTATTCTTGTGCTAGCCAGCCACAACCCTGTTCTTAAGTGGTTTTTGCTAGTGGTGGGGCATCAACTGGAGATCTGAGCCTCTTCCTCTTGGCTGTTTCCTAGCCTCTTTGGCCTAGGACACCTAAACCACCAGAGAAGTTGTCATGGCTGACTATTCTCTGCTTCACTGTCTGGCCTGTTCCTCAGGGGCTTCAAGCATCACAGAGTTGCAGTGTCAAGTCAATTTGCCAAGTGTCTGGAGTTCAAGGCTTTTTCTAGTAAATGAATTATGGGCATTGCCTGTCGGAGCACAACCTGGCCTGAACTCAAGTGTTTGGTTGAAAAGAAGCATAGGTCAAGCACAGAGATTTCAGCAGTGTGCTTGGAGACAGGTATCCCAGCAGGTAAGAGACACAAAATGTACAAGGTGTCATAGATACTTTGTTTCTTGCTGTTGAGAGAAAACCCAGTGTTGCTCCCTGTGTTGTTGCTCCCTGTATCGCTGATTCAAGGAGGGTAACATTTGCATAGCCAAGTTCATATGTAGGAATCTTATAGTAGGGAGTATGGAGCAGGAGAGGGACGCGGTGGCTCAGTGGGTTAGGATGCTGAGCTTGTCAATCAGAAGGTCGGCAGTTTGGCAGGTTGAATCCCGAGTGCTGCGTAGCAGAGTGAGCGCCTGTTACTCATCCCAGCTTCTGCCAACCTAGCAGTTCGAAAGCACGTAAAAATGCAAGTAGAAAAATAGGGACCACTGCGGTGGGAAGGTAACAGCGTTCCATATGCCTTTGGCGTCTAGTCATGCCGGCCACATGACCACGGAGACATCCTCGGACAAACTCTGGCTCTTCGGCTTTGAAACGGAGATGAGCACTGGTCCCTAGAGTTGGAAACGACTAGCACACGTGTGGGGGAACCTTTACCTTTACCTTTTTATGGAGCAGGAGGAAGCCCTAGGAAGCCTGTGTCCTCTCTTCCGTGCGGAACTCTTGCATATCCAAAGTTGTCATCAGTACAATGTCGTGGTTTTGTACTGATCTCACCCTTGTAGTAATGATTTGATACTATTTCATCCTCTTTCTGTGAAAAGCTACATTGCTAACTGTGACAGAACTTGCTGCTAGTCAGCAACGCTTATTACAGCTGTCAATGGGAGAGTCAGTTCTAAAAGTTATTTCTCCCAAACTGTATTCTGCAATGATAATGAGCAACATAGTATATTCCTCCAACCTCAAACCACCTCTATTACTCTGGGAAGGCCATCCCTACCCTCCAGCATTGAATATTACCTCTGCTTCATTCATAATGCCCATCCAGTGACATTTCCTGCTACCAAAGGTTCAGAAATATTAACTAACGCCCCACCTCCTTAGAGTTGCCTTCCATTCTCTCTCTTGCCCTCTCCCTTCTCAATCAGGGTGCCTTTGGCCAATGGGATTTTTATGGAGGTAGGGAAGATGGAAGATATAGTTAGTCATCCCTAAATTGGGGAAGCTTAATTTACAAAACTCTAATTAGAAGGAAGTGACTGTTATTCACCCAAAAAAGTAAAAATATCTTAGAGTCAGATTTAACTACCTATTGTTTTCTTGACAGTGCTGTGTTACGCCACTGGTGCCTTCTGGCATTTTTCTTCTGATTCCTAGTCAACAGTTTGGATTTTCTAGATCAGGGGTGTCAAACTCAATTTCATTGAGGGCCACATCAGCATTGTGGTTGCCCTCGGGGGGGCCGGGTGGGTATGGCCAAGGTGGGCGTGGCCTACTGGGTGGGCGCAGCTGGAGTGCGTATGGCCTACTGGGTGGGCATGGCCAGCTCTACATCATTGGCATCAAGGGTGCCTATGGGGGCCTGGGTAGGAGTGGGACAGATCTGGGGGTCTCTGGCAGAAGGAGGGTCTCTGGGCCAGGGCCAAGGCAGTGGGGGCCGTTCCCTCACTGTTTCCAGGATGGCTTTGGGGGCCACATGAAACCACTTCACGGGCCGGATCTGGCCCCCAGGCCTTGTGTTTGACATGTCTGTTCTAGATTGTTCTCTCGCCAGGTAATCTGCCTTCCAAGATCAGCTGGGGTTGGTTAGGTACCACCACTTATTGAGACAATTGGAGATAATTGCTCCCAAACAAACCTACTTTATTGATTTATTTATTGGATTTTTAAGGCTGCCCAACTTGACCAAAGTAATGGGAATGCTTTACTGAAGAGGGAGGATTGTGGGGGGAGGGGGAGAAAGAGTAACATAGGGGAGACAGAAATGCATATACTTTTATAAATGGAGGGTAGGGGAATTTCCTCTTGTATAATCTACCAGGCCTATACTTCTTTCAGATTAAAAGAAAAATTATGTGATGGGGAAGAAACATTTGGAGTAGTCAACAGGTTTAGGGCATTGACCTCCAACAGCAGTTTTAGTAGCTCTGTCATTTTTCCAAAGGTGCTTTTTTCACGAGGCAACTGGACTTTCTTGTTTTTCTTTGAAGACGTTTCACTTCTCATCCAAGAAGCTTCTTTAGCTCTGACTGGATGGTGGGGAATGGCAGGATTTATACTCCTTGCAGACTGCCAGTCACTTGCAGTCCTTTAGAGAGAAGTCGAGGTTTATCTGTGTCCTCAGGTCACTTGAGGTAGTGCAAATGGGTGTGGAGCCTTCTTGGAACTGTTGAAAGGACTGCTTTGTAGACTGGAGATAGATGATGTCATATCCCTCCCCCTCTGTTGAGAGAGGGCTGTTCAATTTTGACATAAATGGCCTCTGACCCCCTCTTTCAAACCAGTTGTCCTCTGTCCAAAATGTGGAATTTGGAATTGTGATGATTCTGTCATCTCCATTTCTGGCAGCATGTACTTTAAATGAGTGCTGCTTCTCTTCTGCTACTCCCTCTCCATCCATTCTCAGCCAATAAGACCAGGGAAAGAACTGGTCTCTGCTGGAAAGAAACAGTGACTTACATGATATATTGATGCTGGAGTGTTCTAAGGATGAAATGTTTTGAACATCCTTATTTTGCAACATTTGTAAATTACTCCCCAGTATTTAATTGTTAGGTACTCATTCAACCAACCTAGAAGCTTAGCTGATTTTTAGAGCCAGATTTGCTTTTCCTCTTAACATTCAAGTTTGTTATCAATTAAACTAGCATGGCACAACATTCTTCTCTGTGAAAAACTGATACTGTGGCTTGTCTAGGCCAGGGCTTTTCAACTTTTTCACCCATTGTACCACTTTTAGGATATGGCAACATCCAAGTACCACCAGTCGCCTAGCAAGGTGTCAAAAACTTGATGACCAAAAAAAAAAAAAAAGGAAAAAAGTGATGTACAGGTAGTCCTCGACTTACAACAGTTCACTTAGTGACTGTTTGAAGTTACAATGGCATTGAAAAAGTGCCCCCCAAGCCACAGCCGAGCAAGACACCTGCCTGCCCGCCTGGCGGTGCTCTTCCTCCTGTCCAAGGTTTTCACTTTTGTGAGCATTTCTGTTTAGGATTGGCAGCGGGGGTGGGGTAGGGGGTGTTTGTTTTTTATTCCCCCCCCCCCCGGTCTACTGGGTGGTTGCAGCAGGTTTTGGCCACTTCACACGACCCTGAGACGCTGTGGCCATCATAAATAAGAATCAGTTGCCAAGCATCTGAATGTAAATCACAAGACCCTGGAGATGCTGCAACATTCCAGCTGATCGGCACTTCTTCTGGGCTCAGCAGAAGCACCGAGATCAGTGCTGCTTTCCAGCCGGAGCCTGGCACTGATCCTGGCGCTTCCGTTGAGCCCTGACAGCCCTGCAGCTCCAGCCATCTCTCACTCAGGCTTGTGCTATGCTACCACCGGTTCAGCTCTTTCCCCTCCCCCGTTACCACTTTTCTAGGGTGGTCACGTACCACCTGCTAGGTGCCAATGTACCACAGGTGGTACCCGTACCACTGGTTGAAAAGCCCTTGTCTAGGCAGTATTAGCTCAATCTGTTGTCGGCTTTTCAGTTATTTAACTAACTTCTCCATGCTCTTTTCCTCTCACCAATTCTTTTTAATTTAGCTAAATTAATAGCCTCTACACTATTTAGCATCTACACACAGGAAAACAGACTATCCATGATTCGGGCTACCGGATTAAGGCTACTAGTTTAGATCACCATTAAATTATAGAAAATATTGAGTGGTCATCCTGAGTTTGGCAGCCCAATTCTGGTAATCCCAGCCAAGGTAATGTAACCATACTGCCATTTTCCTTGGGTCTATGACAATTCACTGAGGCCAACTATCCATGTCCAACTCACTGCAGGACAATTTGCCACAGCAAACTTGATGCAGGACAAGAGTTGCTCTAACATCAAATAAATGGTGGAATAGAAACGATGCCAAAGGAGGGACAAAATGAAATGCGAATGGCAAAAATTTAAATATTTTTTTATTTATTTCAAATAATTAAATAGAATTGTTAAATTGTCCCGTAGCAAGTTGCCCCATGGTGAATTGGCT
The DNA here is from genome assembly GCF_947247035.1 of Vipera ursinii. Classification (NCBI taxonomy): domain Eukaryota; kingdom Metazoa; phylum Chordata; class Lepidosauria; order Squamata; family Viperidae; genus Vipera; species Vipera ursinii. Next base: position 106,033,822 of record NC_139512.1, on the reverse strand, counting down.
GTGGTGAGTTGTCCCACAGTTGGCCATGGGAAGTTGTCCCATTCTGGTTGTCCCCTCCCCTTCAACTTCTGTGCTTTTTTTGTAACAAAAAAGGTGCCATAACTCACATCTTGTTAATCTTTTATTTAAAAAATTATATATTCAGTTCTTAACATACATTTAATTTATTGTATTTAAGGCAAATGTTCATAGTATTTACACTAAAAATTTAAAAAAAGATTTTCAATTCAACAATTTTTTAAAATAAAGAAATTATTTACTTTTCGCACGTAGTGAACCACTGTACACACACCCACACACATCAGTTGTGTAACAAAACATAACTGTCGCTGCCCACAGTAAACACTCTGCGCGCAACCAGACAACCCATCACAAGCCGAGAATGCCACAAGCCGAGCATCACCATCACAACCAGCACGGATGAAGTACGCATGCATGGGACTCAACACACAAGCAGCCCGCATGCACCCTTTTAATGATTTTGCCGCCAACCTGCTATGCTCAACAGCGTAATTCAAGTCCACATGGACCAAACATCAAATATTCAAAAGTTACTTTTAAAACTTGGAAAATCTGTTGAAAAAAGGTGCCATAACTCTGTTCCGGTGCATTCCATGACAAAAAAAAAACTGGTCCTATCACATACCACATATTTTTTCTCATGATGCTTTTAAGCTTCAGTATAGGGATAGGACAAGGGGTCCAGCACTTGATACTTTGCCAGGTTTCCAGAGTCTCTAACTGGTGGCTCTTTTGCTCTTCTCCTTACTGCCTACTCTATCAGAAAAGTTAAGCAAGGAGAAAGAAATTACCTAGGCCAATCTCTCCCAATTTCCCACTCTTTGAGTTTGACTATAACTGCTAGAGGTTGCAGCAAACCTCCATTAGATCCCAGGCTGGGCAAGATTAAACAAAGTTTTATGTTACTTTTGTTATTCCTGGCCAAGGAGAAATGGAAGCAAGTACTTGTAGAACAAGAGAGCTGGCTGAGCCTAGTGGTTAGGCACCAAGTTAGAAACCAGGAGACCACGAGTCTTGTCTTAGACACAAAGCCAGCTGGGTGATCCTGGACCAGTCACTTTCTCTCAGTCCTAGGGAGGAGACAAGGGCAAGCCACTTCTGAAAAACCTTGCCAAGAAAACTCAAGGGACTTTCCAATCACCTCTAATGCAAAGGCCTGAAATAAGAAATAATAGCCATAGAAGAGCCTATTTAGCTTCCTTGTTTCATCAGCTATACGGTGCAGTGCAGTTGAATCCGTCTCCCTATCTGAAGATGAAAAGTGGTAGAGAGACAGGAATTGCAAAGGGAGTGGATAAAAATTAAACCCCACCTATGTTTCAGAGCCTGGATGTCTGGACTAGAGGATTGCCTGAATTGTATTGAATTTTGGTGCTAGTACAAGCTTGTGTAATTCTTCAACAAATAGATATGGAACTAAAAATGGCAAAACTTGATAAATTTCCGAACATGATTTTTCTGCTTCACTTCAAACAAACTGGGAGGGTCAGTTTGCAGATTCAAATACCAGCCCTTAAATATATTGTTGCCAAGTGATGTCGATACGAGTTGTGAGCCAAGCACAAAAAGGCCTTCATAAAGAACAATGCTTCAAAAGAAAGGAGGGATATATCGTCCCCTCCAAAAGAGAATGTGGTGCTTGAAGAATGCAACCCAAAGCATCAAAAGCTTGGAGCACTTCCATTCCAGGGAAAGGCAACATCATCTGAGCACTTTTAGCTGAGGAAAAGTGAACTGAGATGAGGAAACTGGATGAAGATCTATAAAATTATGATGGCACCTTATCAAGAGCAGCTTTACAAAGTGATAAGTAAAATTGGAGCAGATGAAAAGAAGCATCATTTTACACAAAGAACAAAGTAATTGTCTAACAACCTAGGCTAGGAATCCTCAACCCCCGGGATGTGGCCCATTAATGAGCCATGGTTTGTTCAGAACCGGGCCGCGTGAGCAGCTGGCTGGCGCATGAGCATTTGTGCGCATCTCAACTTGCACAAGTGGCAGGCTGGTACACGCAGCAGCCTGCCCTTATGCATGGCGGTTCCCTTCTCCCCACCCCGCTGCCAGGCCGCCAAGCCATAAACGTTGGGGACCACTGACTTAGGTAGCTTTTTTTTTTCTTTAGAAAATTAAGGAACTAATTTTCTGGAAGGATAACGTTTATCAGCTAATAAGGAACAATTCAATAGAAACTCCATTTTTATAGTATTTTAATATTGGTTTCGGGTTCTAAACAATGAAGAAAATCTGCTGCCTTCATGCTCTTGGGAACAAAAAACCTGCAGCTTTTTTTGCACAGACACTGAAGGGGTAACTCAGTCTGAAATATTTCACCTGAATGTCTGCTATTCTGACACTATTCTGTTACGCAATGAAGCTTTCTCCTTGACACCTTTTTCTTTCTTTGCTTCTTCCTCTCACCCTTGGCCACAATCATTGTTTTTCATTCAGATTTGAACACTGAACAACTCGAGTGTTTACAAGGACACAACTGTTCCTCTGAGAGACAATCTAAATAGGATTTTATCCACACCCTTCAGCCCATTAGTTGCCTCTAACTAGCACCACACCCAGCCTCTCCTTTTGTTAATCAGATGCGGAGTTGGTTGCTTACAACTCTTGTGAGCTGCCTACCCCCTTTGAGTATAGTAACCAAAACAATATTGCAGAGTGCGTCATGATCAACTTAAATTAGCAGAAAGGTTGATCCAAAATAGATGGGGATTGGTAACAATAGTTAATAAGAAAAAGTCCTGGCTCCACCCACAGCGATTCTTAAAAATCCAAACCTTTGCAAATGTCCAAAGGAGAAAGAGGGAGATGATTTCCTGTTTGGGGCAAGTCTTTTTTTTTGTGGTGCAGAATCATTGGTTGTAGCTACACTATGCTGGGTTAATGCAGTGCCTTGTAGCCAAAACTAAACATTTTGTGCCATCTGTATGCTAGATGTTGCATAAGAGGAAGAAAAAGGACCTTCCTTAGATTAGAATAGAGTCCAGAAATACCAGCTTTGGTGTTAACAATAGTACTTTCATATTCAGAGGCAGCTGAACACTGCCTACTAAATGCTTTGAATAGATCCAGTTCACTGCCCTTGAAACTTGGTTGTTGATTTAGTAAAACAGTTTTTATTCTCTTTCTTATATTGATAAAATAATGGAAGTAGAAGACTCAACAGGTAAATATAGCCAATTGGGAGGTAATCCCACTAGACTTTGCTGAGGAAATTAACCATATGCAAGGACTATTAAAGAACAGGTAGAAGTCAGTTGATGAAAACAGGGCAGAATGTGCTTTTCCAAGAGATCTGGCCATATTAGCTGAGAATGCCAGGTGAACTGAAGTTTGTCATATCTGTCGGGAGTACTAGATGGGCAGAGATTGGAGTAAAATGTTGTGGCTGAAGGGTAACATGATAATGTTGCTAGACCTTATTGCAGAAGAACCTATTTCTTAGCCTACTCTCTCCCCTATTTCCACTCATTTCATAGAAACGAAGATAAAGGAAGATTGCTTTGCAGATGGCACACCACATCTTGAATGGTGTTTTTTGGTTTTGCTTTCCTTTCGGTGTGCGTACCTCTTTTAAAGCAAGAGCAAATCCTCCGATAATTTAAAGTCAGCCATTGGATTTCAGTGTTGGCCTTCTGCCTCCTTGTTTGCTATACAGTATGACCAGGATGAGCCAAGACATTAGCAGTGCCAGCTGGCTCTGGAAAAGCTGTCTGGCATTCTCCATTCCTGCCTCCCTCAGCAGTAGTCAGCTAGTCTTGGGCAGAGAGCCCACTGGCTCCTCACTTTGAAAAGCACATGAATGAGTATTCTGTAATTTGAATGATGCAGTAGAGATTTTGCATCAGGTACCAAATACCATCTGTGCACAGCAGCATCTCATGCAAGGTTTGACTTGAGTAGTGGCTAGACAGTCGTTTGTCTGGAATTCTTCAGTCTGCATTCTTGTACTGAATAAGGGCTTGGAATAGGTGGCAGAAATAGCACTTTCTGGTTCTATGATTCTACATTTCTAAGACAGTTTGCTACCTGAAGATGGCTTCCCACTATAAGCAGCTGACTGTCGCATTTTTCTATGAGATGGGTCATAGGAATACTACAATAACAGAGTTGGAAGGAAACTTGGAGCTCTTCTAGTCCAAATCCCTGCAGGAAACCCTATACCATTTCAGACAAATGGTGGTTCCAGGGCTTTTTTTGTCATAGAACGCTCAGAACGGAGTTCTGGCACCTTTTTTGGATAGAACCTTGTAGGGTAGGCAAGGTGGGTTGTATGACATGTGTGAGTTCCGGCACCTTTTTCTTTTACAAAAAAAAGCACTGGGTGGTTCCATTTTTTTTAACAGCCTCCAGTGTTGGAGTGCCCATAACTTCTGGAGGAAAGCCATTCCACTGATTTCTTGTTTTAAAGCATCCTCAAACAAACCTGAATGCATCATCCTAAGTCATCCTTGTTCCTCTTCTACCCCACAGACATATTCAGGTTTTGCTACATAAATTGAGTGTTTTCTTCTGCATAATGGAAGGGCCAGCATTGAAAATGAGACCTGATGGAACATAGTGGGTTAACAACTGATTGTGCCCTGGGAAAACATTTGTTTAGATTTCTTAACCTTTAAAAACTCCCTAGGTGGTCTTAGTCAAGAAATTCACTGGCAACATCGGTTCCAATCTGCCCCAAATGATAGTCAGGTTGGCCTACTTAAATGTTTTTGTACTGAGTAGTTCCTGCACATGTAGTACTTTAAACATTCATGGTTATTTTAATTTAATTTAATTTAATTTAATTTAATAACATTTATATACCGCCCTTCTCCCTGAGGACTCAGGGCGGTTCACAGGGCAGAATAAAATAGTGAATACAAACATTAAAAAAGATTAAACAAATTGCCCTAATTAAAACAGTATAAATACAACACTAAAAACCCCCAGAAAAGTTAAAAAACAAAAATAAAATAACCCCAACACTCCCCCTCAGGCTAGGCCGGCTTGTACAAACAGAAATGTCTTAAGATCGCGACGAAAGGAGCGAAGATCGGGCGCCATCCGGAGCTCAACCGGTAGCTGATTCCACAGCTCCGGAGCGCCCACAGAGAAGGATCTCCCCCTGGGGGCCACCAATCGACATTCTCTGATCGGTGGCACCCTGAGGAGGCCCTCTCTGTGGGAACGCACAGGGCGCAGGGAGCTTGATGCCGGCAGCAGATGTTCCCTGAGGTACTCCGGCCCCATGCCATGGAGTGCTTTAAATACCGTTACCAGTACCTTGAATCTCACCCGGAAGACAACTGGCAACCAATGCAGCTCACGGAGCAGAGGCGTAACGTGGGAGTATCGGGAGACTCCCAACACCACTCTCGCGGCTGCATTCTGTACCAGTTGGAGCTTCCGAGTAGTCCTCAAGGGCAGCCCCATGTAGAGAGCGTTGCAGTAGTCCAGACGAGAGGACACGAGCGCATGAGTGACCGTGCATAAATCGTCCCGGCTAAGATAGGGCCGCAACTGACGCACCAGGCGAACCTGTGCGAAGGCCCCCCTAGTCACGGCTCCTATATGGTCTTCCAAAGTGAGCCGTGAATCTAGGAGGACCCCCAAGTTGCGAGCCCTATCTACGGGGGGTAATAGTTCACCCCCCATAACTAGAGGTGGAATGTCCGAATAAACCCGGGACGAAGGATCAGGATCAGGAATGGGGCTTCTGGTACATTGACTATATCGTGCAACTATGCCAACAAAAGGGAGGACATTAGCTTGGCTAATACATCCATTGCTTTCATTTGTCTTCCATGAATATTTGCTTGTCAGCCCTACCTCATGGACCACCTCTTGGAACCAAACAGAGTTGAGCTTTTTTCATAGTGGAAATAAAACTGTGTGTGAATTTGGAGGGCATTCAGAAGGCAGAAGCTAATGAAAATCCAACCAGTTTTTCAATTCAGGGAGAAGAGACTGCGTAAGATAATGGATTACAGAACACAAAGGCTCATGCAATTCCTAATGTTTGTACAAAGCAATTATTTTCAGTATCTTGTGTTTTTGTTCTTAGCTTCTTGACATCCAAATTTCACTCCCCTAGGAACTGCCCTACAATAGCCAACAAAACCATTAGCATCTGTTAGGTGGGAGTTGAACATAGTTATTCAGTTCTTGTAATCAGGTATGATTGTGTCTTTTCTCTCATGGGGAGGGAAATGGGACTGGCAATTGCTTAACACTCATGCTGAATAAAATATTCATAGTCCCAGCCCTGCCAAAAGCATTCTATATAAATTACAACACTATAATTTATATAATATATGCTTGGCCTTGCACAGAAGTACAGAAAATTCAAAACTAGACATAGGTTCTAACAAATCCTCTGAAGTGCAGCTAGTTTTATTTCTAAATGGGCAGTAGGAGGGAATTAACATCAAAACTTACAGAGATTCCCAAATATGGCCTCTGAGGGATGTCACTGGTTAAAACAGAATGAAAGATGGAATAAAAAAAATCCATTGGTTAGCAGATGCTGATATGACCTAGCCAGCATCCCTTTCTCACAGAAATAGGATACATGAACCACAGCCAGAAAATATTTATCATTTTTATGAGCTGGCTATTGTTACTGACACTGACACTGGGTGCTCCCCAAAGGTTGCGTGTTCCGGGGTCATCTTTTCCCATATTTAGAGAACCAAATGTAGAAAGACATATAACATTCCTTTCCAAAGCATGCCATGTTTGGGATTTGAGAGAAGGTCTCTTTAGTCTTTTGAGGGGTATCCACTCTTTCTGAGTAAGATCCTACTTGAGGTTTTTTAGCCTTCCTCTCCTAGTCTCCACACAAACATCCCAGCTCCGATCACCCCTCTGTATAAACTGTTCCTTGTGGGACATGGGAATTTCCCAACTTCCAGCTGGTAACTGGCTTCTTTTGGTGGCTAAAGAGACCAATGGCCTCTGGGTGCCAAAGTGGGCGCATGTCTCTGAAGAGTGAAACAATTATTTGACAACAGTGCCTGGAATGAAGCAATATCATTTCTGGAATGACGCACAAAATTGTTTCTCACATTTGGCACAGGAAGGGCTGCAGCTGCTGGCCTTCCTGTCAAGTTGTGGAGCTGTGGAATGGATTCTTTCCCCTCTGGCAGATCCTTGCAAGAAGTGAACTGGAGAGAACATGAAGGGATTTATGTCGTCTTGCTTCATCTACAAGGGCTGGATGACTCTCTGTCTGCTCATGCTGAAGGCCAACAAAGGGCACTGACTTGATTAGATTATCTCCTAGCACTTGATCATGTAATCCTATGCATTAAGCTTCAATGATGCACAGCACAGAGGTCCTCTCAATGGCAACTTGAGTATCTAAAGTCTGCCTCTAGTTCTAAAACAAGCCTATGGCTTTATGTGGAAAAAAAAGATTTGTCATTCTTGTACGAAGACATGATCTCATGAAGCAGTAAAGCAAATGACCTAGGATTACTCTGCATTTGCACACTGGGCTTAGAGTTCCATTTCCATGTCTAACAGCAGGTCTCATACCTAATGTTCAGTGAACAAGCAAAGATAACACCATTTCAATCACATTTTCATAAATTGATCTTTGGATTCTTTGACATCCAAAGCAGTAAATGAGGAAGTAAAGAATAAGACTTTGGATTCTCCACACCAATGTCTCTGGATATTTTTCTTATTTTTTTTGTTGTTTATGTTGCTCAGAAAATCTCAGCCTAGGCCAGGGGTAGGCAACCTTGGCTCTTTTATGACTCATGGACTTCAACTCCCAGAATTCCTGAGTCAGCTGACTCAGGAATTCTGGGAGTTGAAATCCATGAGTCATAAAAGAGCCAAGGTTGCCTACCCCTGGCCTAGGAAGAGTCCTGTGTGATTCCAAAACTCACAGAATTTTTAAAAATATGATGTAATTTAGATGTAACTGTTACCCTACAACTTTCTGTCATTTCTCTATTGTGTTCCCTAGTTGGGTTTCAGACCAAATGTATGGACATACCTTATGAAGCCTTTTAATTTCTTTCAGAATGGTGAAATTCAGGAGGAGTCTGGTAACACCTTTTCAGAATAATATATTTTAATAAAAGGTGTAAACTTTCATGAAGTATAGCTCATTTTATTAGATGCATCTTAAGTGGGGTATAGTTCATGGATGCTTTATGTCTTTTAATAAAATGTGTTAGTCTGAAAAGACACTACCAAACTTTTTCTAATGTATTTACCATAGACTAACATAGTTTCAGAGAATTGGGAAACATAGTAGGCAACTCTAGTGTTAGAGAAAAAGGAAGAGTTGATTTCAAAGGTCAGCAGTTAAAGATGGATTTAGCTTGGAACATTCCTCTTTGTTCTAGACAGTGAATTAAGAGGGAGCCATAAAAACTTTTGTTTGTTTATTTATTTATTTATTTATTTATTTATTTATTCGGTTTATATACCGCCCTATTCCCAAAGGACTCAGGGCGGTTTACAAGGCAAAATTTAAAAACAATCTAATATAAAATTAAAATAAAATTAAATTAAGTCTAGCCGCAAAAATTAAATCACAATTTAAAAACATTAAACCCCTCAGTCCAGACCAGATAGCTCAAAGAGCCAGGTTTTTAGGTCCCGGCGAAATGAACGAAGGTCGGGGGCAGTCCGGAGTTCCGTTGGCAGTTGATTCCATAGGGCAGGTGTGCCCACAGAGAACGCCCTCCCCCTGTGGATCGCCCGTCGGCAATCCTTGACCGGCGGTACCCTGAGGAGGCCCTCCCTGTGGGAGCGCACAGGACGATGGGAAATTGATGCTGGCAGCAGGTGCTCCCTCAGATAATCCGGGCCCATGCCATTTAGGGCTTTATAGGTTGGACACTTAGTTTTCTTCCCTTTTTTCTGCTCATAAGACATGTGTGCATTGGGCATGATGTGGTTAATGATGGGTTCCACGGAAGGAAGGAAGGAAGGAAGGAAGGAAGGAAGGAAGGAAGGAAGGAAGGAAGGAAGGAAGGAAGGAAGGTTTGGAGTCCCTGAGCACAGTTTTGTTTCATCACAAAAGAACTCTGATTGTAAATATGGCAGGAATATTTTATTCTCTCAATAATCCAAGCCCACTTGCTTGCTTTGCTTTTCAGGACAGGAGAAGTTGTTTACTTTGCTAGGAAAAAGGCCAGATGCAAGAGGAGCTGTTTTGCATGCAAAGCTTTTATTGGAAAGATTGTGAAAAAAGAGGAGGGAAGGCTAAGGAAATTGTAAGCCTTGAGAAACCTTTTTTGTTAGTTAAAAATACATGAAAGTAACACTGAATGATCGATATGTGGGTAAAATCTTATCAAAATGGCTTTCTACGCTTTAATAAGTTAATAGCATACTTCATTTATGATCAGAGATCAGCAGTTTGATTAATACATAAGACTTGGACATAAGGGCATATTTATTTTATTGCCACTTCTTTTTAATTTATACTGTACAGAGGCAGGTTTGAGGAGCCTTAATGTAAACATATTGGAAAATTAGTGGTGGAAACAATAATATGCAGATAATACCACTCTACTGGCAAAAAATGAAGAGAATATAAAACAACTTATCCTAAAACATAAGGCAGAAATTGAAAAGGTTGGACTGTGCTGAAACATCAACAAGACTAAATTAATGACTATAGCTGGAAATGGTGACAGCCAGATAAAAATTGGCAATGAAGAAATTGAATCAAACAAAAACTCTTTCCCTCAGTTTCAAAATTAACCATGCAGGAAATACTGAACCAGAAATTAAATGGAAATTACCACTTAGGTATACTGTAATGACTAGCATGGAGAAGACCTGGAAAAGCAAGGTCATCAGGCTTAATACCAAGGGCAGAATAATAAATGCTATGGTTTTTCTATAAAAACTCACAGTTGTAAAAGTTGGATAATTAAAAAAAAACATATCAAAGAATACTATAGCCCATTAAACTGGGCTATATCTGGGGCAGAAAAAATAATAATAATGAGACCACATCTAGCCAGAAATATATTTGGAGGCTAAGATTATCTAACTAAAACTGTCTTGCTATAGTTTGTTCAAGTCTAGAAAAACCATTATGCTAAAAATGGATGGAAGGACTAGAAAAGGAATGTGGCAAACAGCACCTTGGATAGAAATGATTGCATAGGATACAGCTTTAAAAGTAGAAAATTTAAACAAAATTATGGAACAGCAGCAAATGGAAAATAAAATCTAATGTATAAAGCCTGCAAAAGTCAGAAGTGACTGAACATATGAGGAAAGAGAGAAAGTTTCCTGATGTGGAGAGCTGATGTGCTTCATTGTCCATAGAAGTTTTTCTATTCATTTTTAAGGATCCAGTTTGCAACAAGGGATAGATTAAGTCCCATAAATAAATGGAAAAAGCCATTTCTGAAAGAAGAACCTCTTTACTGTACTAATCATTGCAGACTGATAAAAGAGCAATAAAAGCAATCATTGTCCTAAAAATGTGTTTTGTCATTCATTCTAAAACTGTGCTTTGTTGTCACTCAACATTATCTTAACTTTTTTTACCTCTACAAATTTGGGAGATTTTTGCCAAATTTTCAATGGATGTTTGAAGCTTAATAAATTAAACCGAATCTGACATTTGGCTTTCAGAAGCAATAATAATTTGGCCATATTTCTGCCTTGCCCTGCAATATATTAAGTACTTACAGGACAAGAATGTGGCATTTGAGAGTACCTGATAACTGGCAAGCAGTATTTTGACAGTATCCAACAGAGAAGTTTGCATTTGTAAGTATCTCCTAGATGGACAAGAGATGGTAGGTGACATGCATTGATACACAGCAATGCTACCATTTTATAATATTTGACAATAGACTTGCAACAAAAATTAACTTATTCATTTAGCAGATCCTGGTAGATAAATCACATGTTAACTTTTAGATTAACTAAAATCAAAATATTTTTAACAGATTAGAAAACTGAGTTGAAAAGACCACAAATTTAACAAATAGAAAAAGGGACATAGGGGAGTTCCTGGCTTGGCTTGTGAAAGAGATCTTGGGATAGTCACTGACTCAAAAGTGTCTGGCAGTTGCAAAAATGGAAGTTTTAGGTTGCATAACCAGAAATATAATTTTCCAGTAATGAGAAATAGTTAATCTTTATTCTGTGTTGGTCAGGTTCCACCTTGACTATTGTGTCTTTCTTTAGGAATGATTCAGACCAATTAGAGCAAGTTCCAAGAAGACAATAAGAGTGATCAAGGAACCAGAACCTAAGGCTTCTGCATGAAGGAAGTGGGAACACTCAATCTGGAGAGGAAAAGACTGAAATGAAATATAATAACATGTGTCAAGAATCTGAAAGCATCTCATCCCAACCCACAGGTCTATTAAAGAATTTAACATTCAAGAAATCAGATTCCCAGAAAAAATTAGGAAAAAAAATCAAATAGCAAGAATAATAGCAGAACAAATTATCTTGAAGAGACCAAGAAGAGGCTAATAGCCATTTTTTGGAGGTAGTTTCATTTCCCTTTCTTTCTTTCTTTCTTTCTTTCTTTCTTTCTTTCTTTCTTTCTTTCTTTCTTTCTTTCTTTCCTTCCTTCCTTCCTTCCTTCCTTCCTTCCTCCCTCCCTCCCTTCCTTCCTTCCTTCCCTTCTTTCCCTTCCTTCCTTCCCTCCCTTCAAAATGTTAAATGCATATATCTCAACCTGCGTGTGTGCATGAGTGAGTGTGCATAAAGCCGTGTTTCTCAACCTTGGCAATTTTATGATATGTTGATTTCAACTCTCAGAATTCCCCAGCCACTTGAAGTCCATATATCTTGAAGTTGCCAAGTTTGAGAAAGGTTCTATAGCTATATATCAGAACAAGGGGGTCTTCAAAGAATCAAAAAATATCTAGATGCCAGCAACAACCATGCAATCAAAGCCCTGTACTTTTTTTTTCATATTCTGAGCCCTGGAGACAGCCCTGGATCACAGATAGATAATTGGAAGCCCCAGGACATTTTGAGGTGGCCATCCGAACCCCTCAAAAGGTTAATTTGATAATAGAAGGAAATGACTGAACATATAATAGAATTCTTATTAATTGTATACCATGGATTTAAATGATATTTAATTTTGTCCAGCCATGTATCCTCTGGAACCACACACCATGACCATGTGTTGCTCTTATCAAGTATAAAGAATAAAGTTTCTACAATTTTCTTCTGTAGGGTTGTATTGTAGCTGTAAGAGCTTAGAAAGTTAAGATGACAAATTCTGCTTTTGACCTGATCACAAACACAGAAGCTCAGTAGAGGCAGTGGTAGGACCTGAACTTCTGATACGAAACTAGCTGATTCCACTAAGGAGTCATGCATTACGCTTCATATTTCCCCACACAGAATGCTCCTTGGCTATAAACTATGGATTTGGTATCACCTGGGGCTTTATTTTACATTACTGGGGAAATAGCACCCTAGCCCTCCCCCCCAACTCTGTCCCATTGTTAATTAACTGCTATGAACTACCTGAAGTAGAGGTTATCCTTGCTGAAGTTAATCGGTCCTGATTCTACTGAAGGACAAGTACACCCACGCGGGGTAGTAATTTATTTTCTATTTGGACATTTCCTTTGCTTTCTTTGGCTTAGGAAGAGAAAATATGATAAATTTCTTGCTTGGAGCAGGCTCCAGGAACTCTTCCGTCAAACATGGTGGGTGTTATTTTGGAACGCCTAGTGCTAGCAAATATATATCACTTGCCCCAGTCCTTTCTCTTGTTACCTCAAATATGTTTCCCAAATGTCCTATTTGCCTTACAGCAAGATTTTGTGAGGATTATGTTGAAGTATTGCATAACAAGCTGAGCTGCAAGCTAATCAATTGCATTTTAGCCTAGCCTATTGCATGAACCCAGGCTGCCCGATTCAGGGTGTCATGTGAACTCAAAACATTGGGCCAGTGGAGAGAAGCATGATTAAGTTGACCATGGGTAATATAGCCTTTGGTTTGTAGTGCTACAGTACTATATTTTCCTGACGGAGAATCAGAAGGTTGAAAGATTTTCTCCCACTTCTATGATAAGAACTCAGATCTTAGAGAGGGATTGGCTTATGGTTAAAGGTAAAGGTTCCCCCGCACATGTGTGCTAGTCGTTTCTGACTCTAGGGGCTGGTGCTCATCTCCGTTTCAAAGCCGAAGAGCCAGCGCTTGTCCGAGGATGTCTCCGTGGTCATGTGGCCGGCATGACTAGACGCCAAAGGCGCACGGAACGCTGTTACCTTCCCACCGTAGTGGTCCCTATTTTTCTACTTGCATTTTTACATGCTTTTGAACTGCTAGGTTGGCAGAAGCTGGGACGAGTAACAGGCGCTCACTCTGTTACGCGGCACTCGGGATTCGACCCACCAGACTGCCAACCATCTGATTGACAAGCTCAGCGTCCTAACGCACTGAACCACTGTGTCCCTTATGGTTAGGGCTGTCTAAAAATAAAACTGAAACAAGGACTAAAGATCTGGGAAAAGTAGAGGCAAAAGGCCAAGAAGGGTAGGGTGGAAAAGAGAGATGATGAAAGGATTAAAATAAATCGAGGTGGAAAGAAAATTATGTATGATTGCATTCTCAAAATGGGCTAAACTAAATTGGTGCCAAACCAACCCTATTATATGGACTGATTTAGGCCTAGCATGTTGTATGAACCCATCCATTGAGGACTGTAAGTTGAGATTTTCTGATTTAGCTCAATGTGCAAACCTAACCAATTGTGATTTAGTGAGGGATAGCATAAGAAATGGACCCAGGTCCCAAAGCAGCATCAAGTCACACTAGATTTGTTAATGTCCCATATTAAGATGCTGAGCATACAACTGAATCTGGTCTTTTCTCAATGTGTGGATGAATTGCTTTCTCTATCTGCCTATCTATCCCAGTGAAACTGTTCTGTTCCTATTGTTCATAGTACATAGTACTAGAAAACTATTTTTCCAGCAAGCAGGTTGGGATGAAAGATTCAGGGGCAGCTGGATTTAGAACTATGTTGTCCTAAACATCTTCCAAGGCTACAGCCAAGAAATGTATAGCCAATACTTTCCCATCAGTCTGACCATAGCAACATCCCTCTTTCTCTTCAGCCAATTTTGCTCCTTGCTCTCTCTCTTTTGAAGATGTTGAAGCTGAAGCAAAACTTCTCATTTACCTCAAGAATTGCACAACACACTCCCAGTTTACTGGGAAGAAATGCCTCCTCACTATTACCAAAATTAAGATAATGACCACATATAGGAACTCTCAGCAGTTCCAGTTATTTTGACCAATGATGAAGACTCCTGGAAACTGTATCTGGGGATAATTGGGTTCACTTCAATTTCTTCTTGCCTGATTTTAAAGGGCAAATAATTAACAGATTATTTGCCAGTTAAGAATTGCAACCGTCTTGCCATTCTGGCTTGTTTTGAGCATATGATCCAAGAGACAATGGCAAAGATGCAATTAATTTGGGCTCTCTGATATCGACCCTCAGAACAAGCCAAGAAACCTTCAAGTACCATGAAATTCATGAACATCCTTTGAAAGGGAGTTCATTGCATATAGTTTGGTTGGCCTGTTTTGCATTTATGTTGCATTTTCTTCTTCCTCTTTATTTGTTTTAGCATCCCCTCCCCTTTATTATTTTTATAATATACTTCCTAGTCATAATAAGTGACCTTTCCCACATCTGGCTTTGATTGGTTTCATTCTGCAGATGTTACTTATGGCTGTAAAAGGGGGTGAAGGAGAGGGAGAGGGAAGAAGACACAGACTTTTCCTGTGCTGTTGAAGTTGTTTTCACCTAAAGGGAAAAAGGAAGGGGGAGCCTACCAATTAGCTTGGCTGCTGCCTGAAATTCATCTGGTTTGCATGAGAGACTTCACTGATTTTGACGCCTCCAATTATGACCTACAGGAGAAGTTCATTTCTGTCCCTGAAAGAGATAATTCATTTGGGAACCTGCAAGCTCCCCATCAGCCATAGCTGCTTAAGTGTTATTAAAACAGAAATATGAACCTGTAGATAAGAGGCTTTATTTGATCTTCCAGTTCATATAGAAAAATGCCTCTATAAAAACATCACTGCAGAGATGTCTGGGCCACACGAACTGTAGGAGGAATTCATAGGAATGTATGAATTGGGTATTGCCCATAGGAAAGTAAAATTAAGTAAATCTGCCATCCATTCTGGGAAGGCATCAAAGAATCAAATACTAAGATGATGTCTGCATGTCAAGACCATTTTGCATTCTAGATTTGTGTGTGTGTGTGTGTGAGAGAGAGAGAGAGAGAGAGAGAGGGAGGGAGGGAGGGAGGGAGAGAGAGAGAGGGAGGGAGGGAGGGAGGGAGGGAGAGAGAGAGAGAGAGAGAGAGAGAGAGAGAAAGGGCCAGAATGCAAGAATGGGCAGAATTCAGAAGTAGGAAAAAGGTGTGTGAAAAATGTAGGCAAAATTCATTGTGCTATTTTCATTTATCTTGAGGTTCAGAACACAACCATTTACTTCTCCTTCCTGCAGAAGGTGGAGGGGAGGGGAGCATGTCAGAAGGGGTGAGGTTTTAATTGTGGAGTTATAGCTGCCACCTAGATCCTTTTGGTCTCCCAACCTAGACAGAAACCCCTGCCTTTTTTTACTTACTTGGCTTTTTATCATTTCATTTATTAAACCAATTTATATAGCTGCCCAATATACTCACATGCAAAGTGACTCCGGACAGTGTACAACATTATTGTTGTAAGTTGCCCAGAGTCCTGCAATCGGCCATTGAATCAATTAGTGGTTTCATTGATGTCATTGGGACCTGGAGTGCTTGATATATTAATAAGTATTTGTATTTGTTTATTAATCTTCAAAGAGATTTTCTTTTAGTGGATGGAATAGCTGGAAAAATAATTCATAGATTTGGTGATACATAATTGATTTGTCCTCTGCTTGTGCTGGACAGTTATAGTACCAAGCACTGTATTAAGGATGTCAAACTTGCAACATCACGTGGTGTGTTGAGACGTATTGTGACTTTTTTCCATTGCTGGCAATGGGTGGGTGCAGTTTTGCTATGACGTATCCAGCTCATGGGCCGGCAGTTTGACACCCCTGCTGGAATCACATATTTCTCGCAAAGGAATCAATTGTGCTTTCTACTGAGTAAGATTAGTAAAGGTAAAGGTTCCCCCACACATGCGTGCTAGTCATTTCCGACTCTAGGGGCCGGTGCTCATCTCCGTTTCAAAGCTGAAGAGCCAGCGCTTGTCCAAGGACATCTCCGTGGTCATGTGGCCGGCATGTCTAGACGCCAAAGGCGCACAAAACGCTGTTACCTTCCCACCGTAGTGGTCCCTATTTTTCTACTTGCATTTTTACGTGCTTTCGAACTGCTAAGTTGGCAGAAGCTGGGACGAGTAACAGGCGCTCACTCTGTTATGCAGCACTCAGGATTTGACCTGCCAAACTGCCGACCTTCTGATCAACAAGCTCAGCATCCTAACCCACTGAGCCACTGCATCCCTTCATTAGAAACAGAGAAACCCAAGTTTTCATTCCTCCTGAGCCATGAAAGCTTACAGGCTGACTTGAGATAGTCACCCTCTCTCAGAGCAACCTACCTCACAGAGTTGTTGGGAAAATAGAAGAGAATGTATGCAACTTTGAATTTTTACAATAAAGTACAGCATAGATTTAGCAAAACTACATCAATAAATAGCAACTCATGGTTTAGGGAGATGTGTGAACCCAGTCAATTGTGGTTTATGTATTAAAGATTAGATCAAATCTGTGCTTTGTGCTTTTGAAGCAATTTGTTTGGAAGATATTTATAATGTTAGATCTGAAAATGCAATTCAACTAAATTATGAATTTAATCACTTCCCTGCACTTTTAACAAGAATTATGCCATCTGGTCTGGTTGGACCCAGAAAGTGTCTCTTCTTTGTTGTAAGCACCTGCCTTTTGGAACAAGATTTGCTTGACCATGAACCTGCTGACATTTTGTGAATCCCTGAAAACCTAGATGTTCCCTTCAGCACAGGATCTTGAGATTGGGTGAGCGTATCAGTGTGAGTTTTTAGAATTACTTGTTATGTGATTTTGATCAGAGCATCTTAAAGATGCCAACTTTGAAAAACATTGGGTTAGAGGGCACCATTAAGTTCATATGGTATTATTTTGTTTTTGCTATTGTTTCCTTTTGTTGCTGGTTTTTAATCTTATATTCACCTCCCAGAGTCTCAACTGTTAAGATGAGTGGCTGTATAAATGAATATAACAAACAAGAAGATGACTGCTAAGAATGTCTATGCCTAAAACCCTGAATTCTATAATATACTATATATTGATTATGTAAATTAAGCATACTTAGTACTGTTCCAGCTATTTGTATATCCGGTTTATAAACTGCCTATTACACCAAAGATATCATAAAGTGTGGGCTTATGTGTGCTTATTTAATCAATAGATTATTAGGATCCAGAAGCCATGTCAACTAACCTCTGCAATTCTGTTGGACCTCATTTGGCTTACAGAGATTTTATGCAGACTGAAATTTTGATTCTTTTTTTAAACTGAATGCTCCGTTTCTCCGTGAGTTGTTTATATCCATGTAAAATTTATTTGTTTTTAACTTGTTGGGATTGCCAAGCTGAACCACCCCTGGTAATAATGATTTGTTTGTTTTTACAACCTATCTTAAGCCATTAAGTTATTAAAACATTTTTGAAAACAACTGATAAGGTATGCTGTAAAAACTGTCCAGAAGAAGGCACAATATTGAGCAAATAACTTTTTTTATTTTCTAAAATCATTCACCTTGTTTAAAGGGTCAAGACATGCTAATTGAGCAATGAGGAACAGTCATAAAAGCATAGTTAAAAGAAACCCCAATTTCAACCCTGGCCAAAATACTTGTTTATAGTGGCTGCATTTTCTGTTTAATAGGATTTCTGAGTTTGCCATGTGCTCTACAGTGCTATAAACCAAGCTAAAAGAAACCCAGCCACTGTTTCTACGTTTCATTTGTATATAGTTCAAAATCCTTTTAAAACAATTACCTGGCCCTCCCCACTGGAATTTCAGTTCCCAGTATTCCTACCAAATATTTGTGACTTCCTTTGTAATCATCAAACAATGCAAAAACTACCTTGTCTGATCTAGCTTTTGAGTTTCTGCAACGATTAGTTGTACACTGACTGTGTTCACACATTGCATTAAGCCATGGAAGAAGCCTGCACTAGTGATTAATAGCCCCATCCAATCATCACTGCAGCAATTAATCATTTGTGCAGACAGGCTTTTTATTGCCACAATGATGGATGGGTGGATGATGCTATAAGCTGCTAACTCAGAAATCCTTCTAATTTGATTAATTTGGTTTTGGTTGAAACAGTATGTGAACCAATGGACTGTACTTTGTAAATAACAGGTCTTATTTTAATGCAGTGTGTAAACTACCCATTTGTGGTTTATTTAATAAAGTAATGGCACAATATGTGGGCTCATGCTAGCCTCCACAGTTTTTATGAACATGCATGGGACAAATTTCATATCCCATGTACTCTTCTATCTCTTTACTCTCAGGTCATCTTCGCTTTCAGGATTTCCTTTAAATACCATTTATGTATCAGATATATTTGAAATAAAAATGATCGTTGTGGCATAAAAGATCAGGTCTACACATGAATGTCCAATTAAACTGATTAATTGGTACTCATGCCTATGCACAGAAACATTTTCAACTAATGAACAGCACCTGGTTAGAGTTAGATAAGGGTTGAGGGAATTCAACTTGTGTGTGTGTGTGTGTGTGTGTGTGTGTGTGTGTGTGTGTGTGATTAACTTAGCTCTGTTGAAAGAAAAATCTTCAGGGTCCAGTCCAAGCCTGGAATAAACAAAATGGAGACTGCTTTAGAAAGAAGGATCTAGTTTATTGAAGAACAGAACCACATCAGCATGTGGCTCTGGAGCAGCTGACTACATAGTGCTGGGAGTGGTGGATTTTTATACCTTATTGAGCTTTTGTGTTTGGAGTTGTTCCTGTTCCTGTGGAATAAACTTTGACCTGAGGTTCAGTATGCCCTTTTTGTACTCTGATGGTGGTGGGTTAATCCTATTATGTCCTAAAGGTCATGTCCTGCTTCTCTGGGGCTGTGGCTGATGGCTATGTCCTGTGTTGGATTTTTGGGTGAGGGGTTGATGGTTCTAGGGGTCTTTGTCTTTCTAATCCCATCAGTTCCAAGCTTCCTGGCTCCAGTCTTTCTGAAAGGATTATCAAATCTGCATTTTTACAGAACTGGTTACTGCTTGGGGTAGAGAGACTTGGGGGATGGTGGTTTCTGCCTAAGATTTTCTCCATTATTCCTTTACCCAAAGGTAAAGAATATCTGTCTTTTTAATATCCCCCCAAATATTTCTTTCTCTGGGGTGTGTGTGTCTACTGCCTTTCTACAGCTCTCTTGTGGCTATGTAGGGATTCTAGGCTGATCCTTTTTTTAATTCCACCCCCAGGTTCTGATCCCCCTTTTAATTCCACCCCACTCTTTCCACTATAGGTGCAGCCCAATACTTCATTCTCTCCAGTGGCTAAAGCTGAGCTACAGTACTCAACCTCCATTACACGAGAATGCAACCTCTCATCTTATTGCTGTGTCCCCCATCAAGAAAACCATGAAGTTTCTTTCAGATAGGCTATAGTGAAGCAGGCTTATTGTTTTTCAGACTGGAATTCTAATTAGAACCTCTGTAGTTTTTTTCAAGATGCCACTGTCCTGACTTCCTCTCTCCCCCTCCCCCTTACCACAAACAACTGCTGCTCTGTAATCTTTTGGCATAGGGCCTGAGACGCTACTGTTGTGCATCTGTTTCTGCCTTTCCAGTATATTCCAACAGAGTAAACAAAATGTGTCTTCTCTTTTGAGGCACCCATCATCTGAAGCAACATCTCTCCAGAGATAGATGGCACCCTCTCTCCTGGGGTCCTGGAATGCCTTGAAAACCTGGATGTGGTCTCAGGCCTGGGATTGTTGTCTGTCATTCTTTAATGGTCCCTTTGGGTTTTATTAATATTTTAATCTGGGTTGCCTATTGATTAAATGTGTATTGCCATTTTTTTTAGTTTTGTACACCACCCATAGTCCACTAATGTTTGGCAGTTCATCAGTTTAAATAAATACTTCTTCTTCTTCTTCTTCTTCTTCTTCTTCTTCTTCTTCTTCTTCTTCTTCTTCTTCTTCTTCTTCTTATTATTATTATTATTATTATTATTATTATTATTATTATTTTAATAATGGGCAGTGTCTGCTGTGCTTGCAATATGGTTAAGTGTTGCCTCAGCACATAGCACTGTAATTGCAAGAAATTCTTTCTTTATAACACGAGCACATGTATTATATACAAGGTTGAAGTTCTGGTGGTTCAGGTGCCTTTCAAAAAAAGTCCAGTAAATGTGTATGCAGCTGTGCTGGATTGCAGTCTTTACAAATTAAATGTTGCTGAGTTCTTCACAGCTGCACAATTGGGTCAGTTTGCATTGAAAATTACAATCTTAAAACAAAACAAACCTCTAAAAATTGGCTGACCAACTATCTCTGTTCTGTCCTCAAAGGAGAAGAAGTGGAGGAGAGCCATGAATTTTCTGACTGCAAATGTTTTCTTCCCTGCCAAGTTGGTCGTGAAAGTGTTGCAAAACTGGTTTTGAAGCCATTCCTACCAGTAAGAGTTATAATTCTCTAGATGGAACAATGTATTCAATGCAAAAACCACAATCAACAGCAACAACAGCAACTTTCATGAAGGTGGTCTGGAAAATTTGTACATTGAGAAAAATCAGGTCAGAAATTGGGGCTGGATATAAATTGTGCATTACATGAGGGAGCCAGATGTGCTGAAAAAAAATGTAATATAGGTTGGCCCCATTATAAGTCCTTGTAGGTTCAATACTTAGTAAAACAATTAAAATGGAGGAGTCTCTTGCTTTCTGCCATAATAGTCAGGGCTATTCAGTTGAAGAATTAGGGGAGCCAAATGGAAGACAGAACACTCATAGGGTGTAAAATATTCAATACTATATTCAATATTAATAAATATCATAGAACAAAACAGCAGCATGGAGATTTTAATATTTTAAAAGCATAGTTACAGAAGACAATTGAAATTAGTGATTGATTCATGCTAGGCTTTAAATATTTGTGCTAAAAGTTCAATTAGGGGTGGGGAACACCTTTAAAAGGAGGAATGAATTAGCAATCCTAAGAAGAGTTGGGAAGGGTGGGTGGGTTGGCAGCAGGTAGGTAATTCACAACTTTTAGAGTCCTTCTGGTGTAATCTATTTAGGATTACAGGAAGGATTGTGTGTGAGAGAGTTTGAAATGTTTGATTTGCAGTTCTTCTAATCAACAAAGGGAGGGAACTCTATTGTAGCAGTATTAGCCTAACCTAGATTCAAGGACTGAGTGACCTTTAGATCCATCAGATTCAAAACCATGACTTGTTTGGATGTAAATACTGCTGGCAGCAGATCTGGAGAAAAGCAAAGTTTTACATTTAGGCAGGAAAAATCTGGCAGGATTTTTCACCAGATTAGGTGAAATTAGGTGAAATCTGGCTCAAAAACATTAACTGTGAGAGGGACGTTGGAGTCCTAGTGGACAATCACTTGACTGTGAGCCAGCAGTGTGCAGCAGCAACCAGAAAAAGCGAATACAATCCTGGGTTATATAAACAAAGGCATAGAATCAAGACCATGCAAAGTATTAGTAACGCTTTATAAAACCCTAGTGAGATCACACCTGGCATACTGAAACCAATTTTGGTTACCATACTACAAAAAAGATGTTGAGTCCTTGGAAAAGGTTCAGAGAAGAGCAACTAAAATGATCAAAGGCCTAGAGCAGACATGTCAAACTCGCGACGTCATGTGACGTCGCGCAATGTATCAGAGCTTTTTCCTCATTGTCGGCAATGGGGTGGGCGCGGTTTCGTCGCGACGTGTCTGGCCTGCGGGCCGGCAGTTTAACACCCCTGGCCTAGAGACTAAGACATACGAAGAATGGCTGTGGGACTTGGGTTTGGCTAGTCTAAAGGAAAGAAGAAATAGGGGTGACATGATAGCAGTATTCCAGTATTTGAGGAGCTGCCACAAGAAGAGGGGGTCAAATTATTCTCTAAAGCACCAGAGGGCAGGACAAGAAACAGTAGTTGGAAACTAATCAAGGAAAGAAGCAACCTGGAATTAAGGAGAAACTTCCTAACAGTGCGGACAATTAACCAGTGGAACAGCTTGCCCCCAGAAATCATGAGTGCTCCATCATTGCAAATTTTAAAGAAGAGACTAGACAGTCACTTCTCTGAAATGGTATAGGTTCTCCTGCTTGAGCAGGGGGCTGGACTAGAAGACCTCCAAGGTTCTGTTCTATTCTATTCTATTCTATTCTATTCTATTCTATTCTATTCTATTCCATTCCATTCCATTCCATTCCATTCCATTCCATTCCATTCCATTCCATTCCATTCCATTCCATTCCATTCCATTCCATTCTATTCTATTCTATTCTATTCTATTCTATTCTATTCTATTCTATTCTATTCTATTCTATTCTATTCTATTCTATTCTATTCTATTCTATTCTATTCTATTCTATTCTATTCTCCCTTAATGCTTCTGGGGATGGGGAGGGTCCCTGCAAAACAGGTCTTCTGTCCTGTTGCCAGAGGAGCATTTCTGCCCTCACCTATCCCAGCTGGTCTTTTAGGGGAATTGGGATTGCAGTGCTATTCAGTGTCTGAAAATATGGAGAAGACAAGAATATATCATGAAAAAAATTCCCCAGATGTTCAACAGTCATCAAATTCATCTTTTCTCTCTGAGTTTTGGATTAGTTGGCAGATCTGTTAAGTTAGAAGAAATAGGTTATAAACATAAGTAAAGGTAAAGGTTCCACCGCATATGCGTGCTAGTCATTTCTGACTCTAGGGGCCGGTGCTCATCTCCGTTTCAAAGCCGAAGAGCCAGCGCTTGTCCGAGGACGTCTCCATGGTCATGTGGCCAGCATGACTAGACGCCAAAGGGGCACGGAACGCTGCCAGAAAAGCCAACACAGTGCTAGGCTGCATTAACAGAGGGATAGAATCAAGATCACGTGAAGTATTAATACCACTTTACAATAAGGCCACACTTGGAATACTGCATCCAGTTTTGGTCACCACAATGTAAAAAAAGATTTTGAGACTCTAGAAAGAGTACAAAGAAGAGCAACAAAGATGATTAGGGGACTGGAGACTAAAACATATAAGGAATGGCTGCTGGAATTGGGTATGTCTAGTTTAATGAAGAGAAGGACGAGGGGGGACATGATAGCAGTATTCCAATATCTCAGGGGCTGCCACAAAAAAGAAGGAGTCAAGCTATTCTCCAAAGGCAGGACAAGAAGCAATGGATGGAAACTAATCAAGGAGAGAAGCAACCTAGAACTTGCTTCCTGACAGTTAGAACAATTAACCAGTGGAACAACTTGCCTCCAGAAGCTGTGAATGCTCCAACATTGGCAATTTTTAAGAAGAGACTGGACAGCCATTTGTCCGAAATGGTAGGGTTTCCTGCCTGAGCAGGGGGTTGGACTAGATGACCTCCAAGGTCCCTTTCAATATTATTATTATTATTATTATTATTATTATTATTATTATTATTATTATTATTATTATTATTATTATTATTATTATTTTGTTGTTGTCCCAATTTGCTATCATAACCCAAGGATTATTTACTGTATATGTATCTTGTCTGCCTACCATAGTATTTTGTGTGTGCCTTTACATTAGTTAGGTTTTTTTCCCTACACAAGTATTTATTGGATATACTTGATCTCGTGAAGGTGAAATGTGTGTGTGTGTCTGTGTGTCTCTGTGTGTACAGAATTTCTAAAAACAACAACCACTGGATGTCATCTTCCAAAGGGTTAAAAAAAGTGCCTTGATTTGTTGCTCTCACAACATGTCCTGCATTTTAGTTGATGATGGCTGAATAGATGAGAATGCTATTTCATCCTCCGATGCACATTCAAGTGTCAGGTGGTAGACTTATCTGTAGGTATGATTTACCTTATGTAGATATTTTAATTTCATAGTTTCCATAGAGCACATACATTCTTTCCAATAAGAACATTCTATTTTGCCTGATCCCATATGCTACATAATGCTACTTGCAATTTATTGGGATAATTAACAATGCATTCATGTTCAGTGCTGGCTTAGATGCTACTCACTGCTACTCATAAGCTACTACCTCATACAAGTCATCTAGGTGTGACAATGTTGAGATGGTTCCTTTATATCTGCTGGCAGCTAGTCCAATCTTCATCATGTTGATGCTTTCTAGATAAGTTGGAAACTGACAGAATCCTGAGATAAAATTATTCCAATTATTCTAAATAAGGTTGAACTGAAGATAACTTTAGTTACTCCATCTCATTAGATCAGCTATACAGCATGCAGCATACAGCACAGTCTTCTCTGCCTATCCCTCTGTTTCCCCCAGCTATATATGAAGCCACCAGCTTCTCTGTCTCCTTCTTCTGAAAACATTTTACAGTTCCCACTTGCTTGCTCAGTATTTTTCTTGCAATCTGAGCATTAAATAATTTTTCACATGTGAGTTTCCATAAAAATGCACCTGCAATCTCCTTTTTTTTTCTTTGAGGGCTATTTGCACTAATCCATCATTTTGCCATTACAACATTATTCTAAACATGCTTTGCTTTACAATATAGCTTTGACATCAGATCTAAGGGTTGCAAGTAAACTTACATAGCACTAGGTCTGGATACACTTTGGGTTTATTCATTACATTCTAATCCATTTCATGATTAGATTACACAGGAGAACCTGGTCCATTTCATAACCCCTTAGGTTTCATGCTCTATTTTCATTATTTCTATCATCAATGAGCAGCTTCTCTTATGACTAATATATTTGGGGAAGTCAATGTAAATTTAGTCTGAAGCAGAATCATCCTATATGAGAATAAGGAGGGTGCATGAAATAAAAGGAAAATGGACCTTGATTTCTATTCCTTCTCTTTTTAATACTTGGGTGCATGTGCATGAGGTGGGATAGGAATCCCACTAAACTTGTGAATGTTGTGAAACAATAAAGCATGGTCAGGGAAATGTGCATCATCATCATCATCATCATCATCATACTCAATAGGTAGACAAAAATGCCAAATCCAGTCTGAACATCTGGATGACTGTGTGATTAATAATAATAATAATAATAATAATAATAATAATAATAATAATAATAATAGACGTAGTAGTAGTAGTAGTAGTAGTAGTAGTAGTAGTAGTAGTAGTAGAGTTGGAAGGGAACTTGGAGGTCTTCTAGTCCAAACCCCTGCTCAGGCAGGAAACCTTATACCATTTCGGACAAATGGCTGTCCAGTCTCTTCTTAAAAAATGCCAGTGTTGGAGCATTCACAGCTTCTGGAGGCAGGTTGTTCCATTGATTAATTGTTCTGTCAGGAAATTTCTCCTTACTTCTAGGTTGCTTCTCTCTTTGGTTAGTTTCCATCTGTTGCTTCTTGTCCTGCTTTCAGGTGCTTTGGAGAATAGCTTGACTCCCTCTTCTTTGTGGCAGCCCTTGAGATATTGGAATACTGCTATCATGTCACCCCTCGTCCTTTTTTTCATTAAACTAGACCTGCCCAATTTCAGCAACTGTTCCTTATATGTTTTAGCCTCCAGTGCTAATCAACTTTGTTGCTCTTCTCTGTACTCATTCTAAAGCCACAACATCTTTTTTACATTGTGGTGATCAAAACTGGATGCAGTATTCCCGGTGTGGCCTTACCAAGGTGGTATTAATACTTCACATGATCTTGATTCTATTCCTCTGTTAATGCAGCCTAGCATTGTGTTGGCTTTTTTGGCAGCTGCAGCACACTGTTGGCTCATATTGAAGTGATTGTCCACTAGGACTCTGAGATCCCTCTCACAGTTACTACTATTGAGCAAGGTACCACCTATACTATACCTGAGCATTTGGTTTTTCTTGCCTAAATGTAGAACCTTACTTTTTTCACCATTGAATTTCATTTTGTTAGATAGTGCCCAATGTTCAAGTCTGTCAAGATCCTTCTGTATCTTAAGGCTATCTTCTAGAGTGTTGGCTATTCCTGCCAGCTTGGTGTCATCTGCAAATTTGATGAGTTCCCCTTGTATCCTCTCATCCAAATCATTGATGAAGATGTTGAAGAGCATTGGCCCTAGAACAGAGCCCTGGGGCACCCCACTACACACTTCCCTCCATGTAGATGCACTTCCATTGAGGACCACATGCTGAGTATGGCCTGTCAGCCAGCTACGAATCCATCTGTCTAACCCACCTTTTTCTATCTTATCAAGTAGTAGGTTGTGGTCTACTTTATCAAATGCCTTACTGAAGTCCAAGTAAATTATATCCATAGCATTCCTCTGGTCCACCAATTTTGTCACCTGGTCAAAGAATGCAATAATATTTGTCTGGCATGATCTGTTTTTGACAAACCCATGTTGGCTTTTAGTAATGACTTTGTTTGCCTTTAGGTGTTTGCTGATTCATTGTTTGATTATCTTTTCCAGAATCTCTTCAGGTATTGAGGTCAGGCTGCTAGGTCTGTAGTTTCCTGGATCCATTTTTTTTCTTTTTTGAAGATGGGAACTACATCAGCTCTTTTCCAGTCTTCTGGTAGTTCCCCAGTGATCCAGGATCTTTGAAAGATATAGTTCAGTGGTTCTAAGACTACATCTGCCAGTTCTTTCAGCACCTTGGGGTATAGTCCATCTGTTCCTGGTGATTTGAACTTGTCTATGGTGGACAGGTGCTCTTTTATGGTTTTCTTGCCTATCTTAACTTGTATTTCTAATCTGTTTTTTACGGTACTATTTTTGATAGGTTGGACTGTTTTTTCCTTTTGTGTAAAGACAGATGCAAAAAATGAGTTAAGCAATTCTGCTTTCTCCCTGTTGCTTGTTACGTTCTTGCCACTTTCTCCCACTAATGGAGCAATCATTTCCTTATCTTTTTCTTGTTTTTACATGTTGAAATAAGCTTTTTGGTTGTTGTTATTTTTGACTTTTGTCGCAAGACTTAGTTCATTTTGAGTTTTAGCTTTCCTCACTTCATCTTTGCAGGCTTGGGCTATTTCCTGATATTCTGCCTTAGTTATGTGCCCCTCTTTCCACTTTTTATATTTGACCTCTGTGTCTTTCAATTTATCAGAGAGTTCTTTATGCAGCCATGCTGGTTTCTTTTCAAAACTGTTATTTTTCTTCATTGGTAATGTGATAGACTGGGGTTTTATAATCTCACTTTTCAAAATTTCCCAAGCTTTTTGAGTTGTTTTCTCCTTGAGGATTCTCATCCATGGAATCTTTCCCAAACTTTCTCTAAGTTTATTGAAATTAGCTTTCTTAAAGTCCAAGACTCTAGTTTGACTGTGTTCCATTGCTTGTGCTTGCATAATATTGAATTCCAATATTGCATAATCACTTTCCCCCCAAGGTTCCTGTGGCTTTGACACTTTCTATCATTTCATCTCTGTTTGTGAGAATTAAGTTCAATATAGCTAATCCCCTAGTTCCCTTCTCTAGTTTTTGGGAGACAAAGTTTTCTGCTAGGTTTGTCAAGAATCTGTTTGATCTTGCACTTGGTGCAGAGTTTATCTCCCAGTTGATGTCAGGGTAATTAAAGTCCCCCATTACTATTGTGATGTGCTTCCTACATACCTTAGTTAACTGACTAGCAAAAAGTTCATCTATTTTCTCTGTTTGGTTGGATGGCCTATAGTATACACCTATGGCAATGTCATTTCCCCCCTTTTTATATTGACCCAAATGCATTCAAGACAGTTTTCATCATTGTTGTGCTCTATTTCCATAGAGATGTAGTTATCTATATAAGAAAATAAATAAATTTCTTATATAGAGAACAACTCCACCTCCTCTTTTATTCGGTCTGCTTAGTCTTCATATTCTTTTATTAGTTACGTATGATAGATCCTTATCTGTGATACTGAAAACTAGAGTACTGTATTTTAATTTAGGGTTAAAGCCTTCTAGATTTTAATCCCTGTAAACTGTCACAGCCTGTAGGAAAGGTCTGTGGGAATTCTAAGCCTGAATATGTAGAGGACACCAGATTGCCTGTCCTGCTTTAAATTTTAAATATCTAAAACTCTGAAAAAAATAAAAGAGTTCTAGAAGAGACTAAACTTTCTGATTCGGCTTGTTGGGGCAGCCCTATTTTCAGCCAATTTAGTTGCACCAAACTTCTTGTGCAACTTGCAAGAGAACGGTTGGATGGAAGCCTCTGAAATTGGGCTTTGTTGCTGAAAGGACAGATAAGATGCTTCCCACAAAAGGGTAGTTTCACGTGAGGAGAGGTTGTTGGACTAAGGCTGTTTAGGGCTGAGAAGTTTCCTAACCCAAAACTGGGAGGTGAACTTGCCCATCTCCACAGATGGCCAGGAAGCTGGTCTCTTGCTCCCCTTGTCAGATAGAGGTGCCACCTTTCCCTTCACTGTAGACCTGTGAAAGTCTGCCATGAAAACTATACTGTAGAAGGCACGTCTTGGAAAACAGAGTTTGCAGCCAATTTATGGGAGAAGGAGGAGTGAGAAAGAAAGAAACAAAGATTTTCTGGGAGAAGGAGAAATAATGGGAAATGGAGAGAAGGGAAGGCACAGCACTATGGAAACAAACAGAGATCAGATGAAAAATTTATGGACTGATAGAGCATTTCAATACTCCCTGCTGTTCTCCTAGTACACTTAGGCCTGTTCACATAGTTGTCCTGGTACACCAAGAACATCCAGGGGAAGGACTTCAAGGATCTTTTATATTGCCACTGTGGTGCAAAAAAGTTCTTCATGTAGAACATGTGCCATGTGTGGTAATTAATCCAATATTTCTGACTTGGGTCAAAAAGAACACTATAATGACAAACATCCCTATTATTTCACTGTGTTCTCTTCAGTTGTTGTCTTATATTAACTCTTAATTTTATTTTATTTTTTAGTATTTTACTGGTCATCTGGAGCAGGATATTTTTCCCTAAGTAAACAATTCTCATCACAATAGACAAACAGTACCTTGCTCCAAAATGAAACATGAAGAATAAAAACCGAGTGAATGAGAAAAAGCACACATAAGATGACTGGGCGTATAAGACGACCCCCTACATTTCCTGTTAAATTATAGGGTTTGGGCTGGTTCAAGGTGCTGGTTATCACCTATAAAGCCCTACATGGCCTGGGTCCGGGATATCTGAGGGAACACCTGCTGCCGGCATCAAACGCCCTTCGCCCAGTGCGCTCCCACAGGGAGGGTCTGCTCAGGGTCCCGCCGGTAAGAGATTGCCGGCGGGTGACACCCAGGGATAGGGCCTTCTCGGTGGGAGCGCCTGCCCTCTGGAACCAGCTGCCGGTGGAGCTGAGAACTGCCCCCGACCTCCGATCATTCCGCCGGGGCCTGAAGACCTGGCTCTTTGAGCTCTCGGGCCCAGACTGAGGAGAAATTTTTAATTTGGGGTTCTTTTTAATTGAGTACAGGGTCAATTTAATATTTTTAAATTTGGTTCTTAATTTTTGTATTTTGGATTTTTAATTCCCTGTAAACCGCCCTGAGTCCTCAGGGAATAGGGCGGTATATAAATATAACTAACTATAAATATAACTAACTAACTATACTCGCCGTATAAGACTACCCCTCTTACAACGCACAACAAATAAAAATTACAAAAACATCAGATTTGATTTTAATATGGTAATTTTAATCCAAATGCTTATGACATGCAGGTACTTAGTAGGAAAACTGTCACTTATAAACATAAGGCTGTTTGTCATCAAACATGTAAACATAAAACAGTGCAAGTGGATTAAACTTAATAATAATAATAATAATAATAATAATAATAATAATAATAATAATAATAATAATAATATAATAATAATAATAATAATAATAATAATAATAATAATAAAGTTGGAAGGGACCTTGGAGGTCATCTAGTCCAACCCCCTGCTAAGGCAGGAAACCCTATACCATTTCAGACAAATGGCTGTCCAGTCTCTTCTTAAAAACGTCCAGTGTTGGAGCATTCACCACTTCTGGAGGCAGGTTGTTCCACTGGTTAATTGTTCTAACTGTCAGGAAGTTTCTCCTTAGTTCTAGGTTGCTTCTCTCCTTGACTAGTTTCCATCCGTTGCTTCTTGTCCTGCTTTCAGGTGCTTTGGAGAATAGCTTGGCTCCTTCTTCTTTGTGGCAGCCCCTGAGATATTGGATCACTGCTATCATGTCACCCCTCACCCTTCTCTTCGTTAAACTACACATACCCAATTCCAGCAACCATTCCCTATTTTCCTAATTCACTTTTTCACTTTTCCTAATTCACTCTAAAGCTTTCCCTGCGCAGAGCCTTAAGTAACACCAGCTGCCTGCAATTAGTGCAGGTTCGCATCCCACCAGGCTCAAGGTTGACTCAGCCTTCCATCCCTCCGAGGTAGGTAAAATGAGGACCCAGATTGTTGGGGGCAGTAAGCTGAGTTTGTAATAATGCTGCTTGTTGGGGGGGGGAGTGAAAGCCCTAATAAGCAGGCATATACATAGAATGAAGGCTATTGCTAAGCACATTGATTTGTGCTTTAAATTGTAAGCCGCCCTGAGTCGTCGGAGAAGGGCGGGATATAAATGGGATTTTTTAAAAAAAGACCAAATGGGAGATCCGTTCCAGGTTTTCCAGCCAGCCTGCCCAGTTCCTGAGTCAAATGTGTCCTTAGAGCTAAGCAGCTGCTCTGACTGCTGCATTCCCCACCTGCCTTTCAAGTTGGGATAGAGCAGACAGCTGCTCTTCAACTTTAGAAGGAAAGACGCCCAGACCCCAGCCTGTAAAAAATCACAGACTGCAGCTTCTACTCCAATTGGTCCCACTTTCCCTGCGCAGACTAAATGGGAGATCTGCTCCAGGTTTTCCAGCCAGCCCTGTCCCTAAAGTTCCAGCACCCGGCGTATAAGACGACCCCTGACTTTTGAGAAGATTTTCATGGGTTAAAAAGTCATCTTATACGACGGAAAATACGGAAAGTAAGTAAAAAAAATAATTAAGCTGGACATGAGTTGCAATCAGCTATTGTCAGGGCTTTTTTTTCTCATAGAACGCTCAGAACGGAGTTCCGGCATCTTGTTTTGATGGAACCTTGTAGGGTAGGCAAGGCGGGTTGTATGACATGTGTGAGTTCCGGCACCTTTTTCTTTTACATAAAAAGCACTGGCTATTGTCCATCATCATACTAATCCATTACTGTTCAGTGGGTGGTTTGCTGGTATTAATAAGGAGATCGTTTACCAATAGAAAACAGAAGGAATAGCAATAACAATAGCACTTAGACTTATATACCACTTCATAGTGCTTTAGCCCTCTCTAAGAAGTTTTCAGAGTCAGCATATTGCCTCCCCCCCTCAACAATCTGGATCCTCATTTTACCGACATTGGAAGGATGGAAGGCTGAGTCGATATTGAACTGGCGAGAATCGAACTGCTGGCAGTGGGCAGAATCAGCCTGCAATGCTGCATTCTAACCTCTGTGCTACCATGGCTCCCTTAGGGGCAGAGGAAGAGGAAGACTAGGGGAGTCAGGCAAGTGACCAGCATTTTCTTATCCTGGCAAAGATGACTCTGCACACAGCTGTAAATAGTAGATGTGGAAATGTTTGTCCTATGCAGAGTTGTCATTATTATGTATTGATGGCATTGAGCAGGACAACTACACAGAAGCCAATTTTGTATTAAATACTTCCCTTTGATGGTTCATCACTTGTATTTATATGCATTGCAAAATGGCTTGTATAGCACATAAAATATAATTATACCGTTTGCTCCCTTTATTAACTGTCTTGATCTTACTTGGTAACTGAAAGTCTTGGTGATTTAACATCTGGTGACCTGAAAGTCTCTCTGCTACACATATACAAACACAACCAGATACTCTCCAGCACAAATAGTCAAGGGATCACATGGTAGTAAATGGGTTTAATGTGACAACAAAGTTTTGGCTTGCATTATCTGGAAATATTCCATTTAGAGATGGGAATGTACACAGATGTTTCTCTTTGTATTATTACAGTGCAAAGGAAAAGCTAGGAAACATTAATGGGAAGATTAAAATAGGGTTCATACATTACCCTTGGCTTTTTAAATCATGGTTTATTGAAAAACTATAATAACCTACTTAATTAGCATTCCAAGGTAGAAAAGAAGAGGGTCCCACTTCATATTTTTGGAGAGTACAAGGACCATAGTGAATGGCATGACAATGCACAATAGATGGGAAGATTTGCTACCTTTCATTGGTTTTCCCAGCATGCTGCTGGTTCTTTGTCATTTCAGTTATGTTAAGCTTATTTTTGTTGAATAATATCCAGTTTACAACTTACACTGCATAATTTTAGAGCATTTCTACTTTGAAATTATAGGAACCTGCACCAATGAGTTCCATCAGTCATACCACTAAAATTCAGAAGTGCAGAAAGCCAGAGATTTGATGGCCACAGAAAATGAGTGTGGTTAAAGGTTTTTCATTTCTGCATTAAGCAAAGAGCAAACAAATGTGAGATGACATGTAGATGACCACAAGCAACAGATGGAACAAAGAACATAAGACTAGTCAGCAAAACAGCTCCAAGCTTCAACAAACTCTCTTATCAAATAATGTAGCTGCTTTCTCTACAGAAGATGCCTGATACATTACCGGTACATCACTTTTCAGTGTTTGAGTGTCAAAGAAACTGCCCATGGCTTCATTTTGAAGAAGGACTCAATATGGATGATTGTGGCTGCAGCTGTTAGAAATAACAAAAGATGGGGAGAAGAATATAGAGTCACCCAATTAGACCAGATTTTATCCATGTTTTCAAGGAACATTGTTTTGCAAGTGACTCAAATCTCAAACATAACAAAATGAGCCAACTATACACTTGTTCAAAAACTTAAAAAGTGACACCTAAGCACATGGCAGTTTATTGTTAACTGTCTCTTGCCTGAGAATATTATCATTCCCTCAAGTTCAGCTTTAATTCCCCTTTCCCTAGGGCCTTTGGTGAGTTACCAAATTGTGTTGTACCAGAAGTTTAAAAGAAACTCCTCTCTGTTCACTGGTCTTAAGCAGTAGAAGAGTTCTGACAGATCCCTCCATTGTGGACAGCTGTTTTATATCTATCAAAAAGAGGGCAGGCCGGGTTCTCCCTTCTTCACAATCTATTTTGTTCTTTTGTTCAGTGAGTACAGATGAGTTATTATTAAGAAGCAGAGCAATTAGTGGTCAGGATTAACTAGGTCAGTGATGGTGAATCTTTTAGAGACCAAGTGCTCAAACTGCAACCCAAACCCCACTTATTTATCATCAGGTGCCAGGTGGGCATGGCCCACTGGCTGTGCATGGCCACTGGCTGGGCATGGCTACAGTGGTCATGGCAGACTGGGTGGGTGTGGCTGGGGTGGACGTGGCCACCTTGATGTTGCTCGTGGGGAGAGATGCCTGTGGTGGCAGGGCATGGTTGGAGGAGATCCAGGGGGTCTCTGGCAGATGGGATGGTGGGCAGGAGGTTCGTCCTGCAGGGTGAGATGAGGCAAGGCAGAGGGCAGGGGTGCCATTTTCATTCAGCATTTCTTGCACACGTCTCATGACGCGAACTAGGTAACATCAGCAATGCAGAAGAGAGGGGGTTTGTGGAATGAAGGAGGAGAAGAGGAGAAGGAGGGTGGCTGTGGAGTTCTTGCTCTGAGCTTGCCTCCAACGGTCTCCCTCCTTGTCTGCTATTCATATGCCAGTTCACTGCTCTCAGTTGCCTTTTTTTTCCCCAGCGTTGGGCTGCTTAGCTGTGCTCTGGAACTGGCTCTCTCATTCTCTGTTGCTGGCTGCCTCCGACTCCATGTGCAGCCATTCATTCGCTGCGCTCCTGTTTGCTGTTGTTTTCCTCCTTGCCCCAATTTCTTCTTTTCCTTTATCCTTTCTATCTTCCTTATCTAACTTTCTGCTTCTTTTTCCTCTCTTTCCCCCCATCTCCTACTACCTTCCTACTTAGTTTGGTTACTTCTCTCCCCGTGATCCGATACGGCTTCCTACGCTGCCACCATCTTTACTAGGAATGATTTTAAATGAATTACTGTAGTCCTTTTTATGTCCTCCTTAGCTCCCATCGCCTTAATGGGCAACAGTGCTGCCAGTAGCCATTTTGTGAGTTTCCACATATAGCTAAAAAGGTTGGTAGGTTTTGCTCTAATATCAGTCCACTTTACAGAAATGTTGGCATTTCCTATCTGTCAGCGTCAGATATCTAAGTTCTCTTTCTCTCTCTTTCTTTCCTTCTCTGTCTCACACACAAATAGAGAAACTTTATTTGAAAGCAAGGTAGGAAAACCATGTCAAGCATGGCATCCAATATTTTCTTGGGAGGGTCTAATCCATATGGGTGCATACATCCTGCATCTTTTACTAGGATTGTGTTGCCTCTGTGTGTTTCTGGAAAAGAGAAGAACTTTCTTTTACTGGCTTCTCTCATAACACTACATTTAGTTCTATATACTGATTTTGTTTTAAAAGAGTTATTCTATTGATGGACAGACAGAATCCAGAGCCTCTTTATCTTTTTCCCCTCAAACCTAACATTGGGTTGGAAAGACTGAAACACTAAAATTTTGTAAGATTTTAGTAATTTCTTTTGGATCACCATATATAATGCAATTGTAGAGCCAACTCAGCTGGGGGAAGTGTTAGTCTATTTACAGACCTGCTGTATCCTTTATGTATGCTTAGGCTGCTGTGGCTTAGGCTGCTGCTCTATATCTATTTTCTTCGAAGCACATCCAAATGTATGCTTGTGCTCTACGTAGTTGTTTTTCTTTGTTTTAAATATCATTGCAGCGCACAAAACGTGATCACATACCTTCTCAGAATGAAGTGTGATTTATAAAATATTCTTGCATTTTCATTCCACATTCATCTCAATATAGGATTGTAATGTCTCGCTCAACATTCCAGCTTTATTTCCCACTAGACATATCTTTTGAATAACATGGATTTGTTGTTGATGCTAAAATTTGGCACAAATGATACCTTCAAGGCAATCATATTTTATTTATTTCATTTGACACTGCCTGACTCCAATTGAATGTGGGCAGCTCACAGCAAAAATACAAGACAACAAATATGCAATCAAAAATGGAATGTAAAACAATAAGATGGTGAATCTGATCAGCAAAACAAATGTATCATATACACAGCAAGAGGCTCCATCTACCCTAGCCCAAAGCCTGGGAAAAACTTTATCCATATACACATTATTACATACACATATAACTACATGCAAACTATACCATGGAACCATTAATTCCAGATTTAAAAGCTGGACTTGGCAAAAGCATCTTAAAGTAAGCTATATTATCAATTATTTAGTCTGAAAAGAGGACATCCTGGACCATGGACAGTTCCTTAGAAGATCTGGTCCCAAGTTATTGTTGGACAAACTAGTAGAATCTTCCATATTGAAGAAGATAACAGCATATGATTATATTTACTATAACATTTAGCTGTATTACTGAGTATTACTGAGAAGCTCATATGTGACAACCTACAGTTGGTTTTGGTATTAGTGTTGACATCATGTATTGTATTTTGTTGATCTGTCATATTTATATAATATTCTTTTTCTAGGAGCTCAAGGCCATGTACAAGACCTCTGAGGTAGGTTGGGCTGAGAGTGGATGGCTGAACTGAAATTACCTAGTGAGATTCTGTGGTTGAAGATAGATATAAACCAAAATCTCCTGGTCTTTATTCATCATAGCATTTTGTTTTATTATCTTAGCATGTTTGTTATTTCAGGAAATTATCAGTTAATATGTCTATTTATGGAAAGGATTTCTTGCAACAGTAACTAGAATTCAAGAAATTTCATTGTAGTTGTAACTTCATCATACAAATGATGAAATGGGTATCTGTCACATCCTACAGTGTGTTCATAGTTGCTACCAAATGCCTGTGGTTGATACTTAGGTCACAGAAAAGTAATATAAAACTGCTACGATACTGAACAAAGGGGACATGTATCCGTAGATACAAAAGTAACTGAACATTCTCATTTTCTACACAATCATCCAAAGTTCTACCCTCCCAAGTTCTACCAACATGTTAAATCTTAAACCTTAAATGTTTTTACTGACAGAAGAAATAACTTGCAAGCAAGACTGGACACTGAAACAATTCTGTAAGGTTTTGCTTCTGTTTATTTCTACCTGAAAAGCGCTGTGATTGAACAGAACTAGTATGGCCATTCACAGACACAAAGCTAATGCTGTCTTTCATTAAATGATATTTTCTCACTTGGAGCTCACCTTCACATGGGCAAAATATTACCATAGGATCTAAATCAGAACCACTCTCAGGAGTGTCATCCAGAGATAATTCACCCAGCCCACATGAATAGTTCTCGGGGTTGAATGTCAGAAGATAATGAGGTCCACAAGTTCTTGGGAAGGGATCTTGGCAGTGAAAGAAAACTCAGAGTGAAGAGGATTCTTTTGCAGCCTTATCAGACCGTAAGCACCACCTAAGTAACAGCGGAAAATTCAGTAACTTGATGGTTTTTCAAGCCTATGAAGTTTTTCAGATGTTCATAACCAGTCAGGAAATACAATCCCCTTACTCTGAAATATTAAAACATTAAAAATGAACTCTTCATCTCATTTTTTCTCCTATAAATCTATTCAATCCACTTTTTAAATAGCTCATCATTTGCATTGATTCTTGTTTGATCTAACAATATAAATCCCTCCTCCTGATTAGCTTAGATTTGCTTTCCCCTCTCTTAGTTGGTGAATCCTAACTTCATCTCTTCAAGCTGGATCATAAAAAAGAGCAGCATTACTGGGGACAATCTATCCCCAGGACTGTTTAAGTCAAGTTTCCTCTGTTCTGAACCACATTTATGAAAGTAAAAATTGTATTGTTCAACTGTTTGTACTCTCAAGCCACTTTTTCCACTTTAAGGTAGTGTAACTTCATCAGTGCTAGAAGGGAATGGGTTTGTTCCCATATACTAGTGCAATGATGGCGAACCTTTTAGAGACCGAATGCCAAAACTGCAACGGAAAAAAGCACGTATGTATTGTCGGGTGCCCTGTGGCCGTGGCCTATTGGTTGGGCATGGCCCATCGGGTGGGTGTGGCTGTGGTGGTAAA
The DNA here is from genome assembly GCF_947247035.1 of Vipera ursinii. Lineage (NCBI taxonomy): Eukaryota > Metazoa > Chordata > Lepidosauria > Squamata > Viperidae > Vipera > Vipera ursinii. The sequence goes on along the minus strand of NC_139512.1, from coordinate 105,996,567 downwards.
AACTTCAATCAATTATTCCAACATTGCAAGATCTTTTTTTTCCAAGCGAGAAGTTGAAATTGATTGATTGAACCTTTTTTTTTTTGCACACGCCGGCAGAGGCCTAAAGCGAAAAGGTTTTATAAAACCCAGCTGAAGACCTAGGGCTGGGGTGACGGTGCACGTGCCCACAGAGAGGGCTCTGCATGCCATCAGTGGCACGCATCCCATAGGTTCACCACCATGGACTTAGGGATAGGGTTAGGTCACCATGACCTAACAGAGCAAAATGGACATCACCAACCAACTTGGAATACTTGAGTATGGTTAGGAGGCCACTTACTTTTCTAGGCAGCTCAAGTGGACTATCTGGACCTGTACCAGTCTGGTTTCAGAAATGGCTACAGCACGGAAATGGCATTGGTCGCACTGGTGGATGATCTCTGGCAGGCCCGGGACAGGGGCTGTTCCTCTGTCCTGGTCCTACTTGACCTCTCAGCGGCTTTTGATACCATCGACCATGGTATCCTGCTGTGATGGCTCGAGGGGTTGGGAGTGGGAGGCACTGTTTTATGGTGGTTCTCCTCCTACCTCTTGGGCCGCTCGCAGTTTGTATTGGCAGGGGGACAGAGATCTACCCCGAGGCCCCTCACTTGTGGGGTGCCTCAGGGGTCAGTTCTCTTCCCCCTCCTGTTTAACATCTACATGAAGCCACTGGGTGAGATCATCTGTGGCTTTGGGGTGAGGTATCACCAATATGCGGATGACACCCAGTTGTTCATCTCCACCCCGAGCCAACCCAGTGATGCCCTTGACGTGATGTCCCGGTGCCTGGAGGCGGTGCGGGTCTGGATGGGAAGGAACAGGCTCAGGCTTAACCCCTCCCAGACCGAGTGGCTGTGGATACCGGCATCTCGTATTGTCCAACAAGTTCCATCTCTTTTGATGGGGGGAGAGGTATTGCCCCTCTCAGAAAGGGCTCGCAACTTGGGTGTCCTGGATTCACGGCTTAATTTGGAAGATCATCTAACGGCTGTGACTAGGGGGGCCTTCGCACAGGTTCGCCTAGTGCGCCAGTTGTGCCCCTTTTTGGACTGAGATGCCCTATGCACGGTTACCCATGCCCTCATCACTTCTCACCTGGATTACTGCAATGCTCTTTACATGGGGTTGCCCTTGAAGTGCTCCCGGAGGCTTCAACTGCTGCAAAATGTGGCCGCGCGGGTGCTTATGGGAGTATCTTGGTACTCCCATGTTACACCACTCCTGCGCAAGCTGCATTGGCTTTCGGTTACCCTCCAAGTGCGATTCAAGGTGTTGGTAATAACCTTTAAAGCTCTGCATGGCTTAGGCCCGGGGTACTTGCGAGACCACCTGCTGCCATTGTCAACCTCCCATCGCCTGGTTCGCTCCCACAGAGTCGGCCTCCTCAGGGTTCCGTCAGCCAGGCAATGCTGGCTGGCAACCCCCAGGGGGAGAGCCTTCTCTGTGGGTGCGCTGACCCTCTGGAATGAGTTGCCTCTGGAGCTGCGGATGGCCCCTGACCTTCAGTCCTTCCGCTGTGACCTGAAGACGTGGTTGTTCCAACAAGCGGGCCTGGACTGACTACAATTTTTAATTAGGCTTTTACTGGGTTAAATTGTTTTGTAATTTTGTATTTATTGTTTAATTCTCTTTTAAATTTTTTACTCTATGTTTTTTAATTTTTATTGTGAGCCGCCCTGAGTCCTCAGGGAGAAGGGCGGCATATAAATTTAATAAAATGAAAAGAAATGAAAATGAAATCTATCTTTCCTGGTAAAATACATGGGAAAATCCCATTGAGGGAAAATTCCACTTAGGATTAGGGTTAGGTCACCATCAACTCATAGAGCAAAATGAACATCGCCAAAAAACTCAGAGTTCTTGGGTATGGTTAGGAGGGCACTTACTTTTCAGGGCAGCCAGATGTATGTTTCCTGGTAAAATACATGGGGAAATCCCATTGGAGGAAAATTCCACTTAGGGTTAGAGTTAGATCACCATCAACTCATAGAGGGAAATGGACATCACCAACAAACTCGGAGTGCTGGGGTATGGCTAGGAGGGCTCATACATTTCTAGGCTACCCTATCTATGTTTCCTGGTAAAATACATGGGAAAATCCCATTGGAAGAAAATTCCACTTAGAGTTAGGGTTAGGTCACAATGAACTCATAGAGGAAAATGGACATCACCAACAAACTCAGGCTTCAACTGAACCCGGACAAGACTGAATGGCTGTACGTACCGGGAAGCCAGGAGATCCAGAACGTCCCACTGCTTAACATTGGGGACAAGTTACTTCCCCCTGTTGATAGGGCCCGCAACCTGGGTGTCCTCCTAGACTCGCAGCTCTCCCTGGAAGACCACATTGGAGCTGTGACCAAGGGGGCCTTCTCCCGGGTTCGACTAATTCGCCAACTACGGCCTTATCTGGACCTGGATTCCTTACGTACAGTCACCCATGCCCTTGTGACATCTCGCCTAGACTATTGTAACGCTCTCTACATGGGGCTGCCCTTGAGATCCACTCGGAAGCTTCAACTGGTGCAAAGTGCGGCGGCACGGACACTCTTGGGAGCCTCCCGATTCTCCCATATCACACCTCTCCTCCGTGCGCTGCACTGGCTTCCGGCTGCCTTCCGTGTGAAGTTCAAGGTGCTAACGATGACTTACAAAGCCCTACATGGCATGGGTCCGGACTACCTTCGGGAGCACCTTCTGCCGATGTCAGCACCCCACCGTCCTGTGCGCTCCCACAGAGAGGGCCTCCTCAGGGTGCCACCGCTCAAGGAATGTCGGCTGGTGGCCCCCAGGGGGAGGGCATTCTCAGTGGGTGCGCCAGCCCTCTGGAACACCTTACCAACAGAAATCCGGATGGCCCCTGACCTCCGTACCTTCCGTCGCGACTTAAAAACTTTCCTGTTTCAGCAGGCTGGCCTGGCATGATAGCGTTAATTGGGGTCCCAGTTTGTGTTCATTAGTGTTTCTTATTATCTTTATTGTTCAATCTGTATACCTTCCTTCCTCTGTACACCGCCCCGAGTCCCTCGGGAGAAGGGCGGTTTATAAAAACTAATAAATAAAATAAATAAATAAATAAACTCAGAGTGCTTGGGTATGGTTAGGAGGGCACTTACCTTTCTAGCCTGCCCTATCTATGTTTCCTGGTAAAATACATGGTAAAATCCCATTGGAAGAAAATTCCACTAAAAGTTAGGGTTAAGTCACCATCAACTCACAGAGCAAAATGGACATTGCCAACAAACCTGGAGTTCTTGGGTATGGTTAAGAGGACACTTACTTTTCTAAACTGCTCTATCTATGTTTCCTGGTAAAATACATGGGAAAATCCCATTGAAGGAAAATTCCACTTAGAGTTAGGGTTAAGTCACCATCAACTCACAGAGGAAAATGGACATCACCAACAAACCCGGAGTGCTTGGGTATGGTTAGGAGAGCACTTACTTTTCTAGGCAGCCCTATCTAGGTTTCCTGATAAAATACATGGGAAAATCCCATTGAAGGAAAATAACCATTAGAGTTAGTGTTAGGTCACCATGAACTCAAACAGAAAAATGGATATTGCCAACAAACTCGGTGTGCTTGGTATGGTTAGGAGGGCACTTACTTTTCTACGCTGCCCTATCTTTGTTTCCTTGTAAAATACATGGCAAAATCCCATTGGAGGAAAATTCCACTTAGGTTAGGGTTAGGTCACCATCAACTTATAGAGGAAAATGGACATCACCAACAAACCCAGAGTTCTTGGGTATGGTTAGGAGGGCACTTACTTTATTAGGCAGCCCTATCTATGTTTCCTGGTAAAATACATGGGAAAATCCCATTGGAGGAAAATTCCACTTAAGGTTAGGGTTAGGTCACCATCAACTCATAGAGCAAAATGGACATCACCAACAAACTCAGAGAGCTTGGGTATGTTTAGGAGGGCTCATACATTTCTAGGCTGCCCTATCTATGTTTCCTGGTAAAATACATGGGAAAATCCCATTGGAAGAAAATTACACTTAGGGTTAGGTCACCATCAGCTTATAGAGCAAAATGGACATCGCCAACAATCTCGGAGTGCTTGGCTATGGTTAGGAGGGCACTTACTTTTATAGCCTGCTCTATCTATGTTTCCTCGTAAAATACATGGGAAAATCCCATTGGAGGAAAATTCCACTTAGGGTTAGGGTTAGGTCATCATCAACTCATAGAGCAAAATGGACATCGCCATTTATTTATTTTTGCACACAGTGACAAGGTTTTATAAAATCCAGCTGAAGGCTTAGGACTGTGGCGACGGCGCTCATGCCAACAGAGAGGGCTCTGTGTGCCACCTGTGTGCCATAGGTTCACCACCATGGTAGTAGTGGCTTGCCTTGTCAGTGTTGGTGGTAGTGATCTTGCTGGTTCCTGGATTATGCTGTTGTTTAGTGTTTATTTGTCTGCGCTAGTATTTCCTTGGAATTTTGTTTAATTCTTGATGGTTGGTCTAGTGCAGGGGTAGGCAACCTTGGCTCTTTTATGACTCGTGGACTTCAACTCCCAGAATTCCTGAGCCAGCCAGCTCAGGAATTCTAGGAGTTGAAGTTGATGAGTCATAAAAGAGTCAAGGTTGCCTACCCTGGCCTAGTGTCAAAAGCCAAAAAAACCCCCAAAAAGCTCTAAACACCTCCTGACCAGCAATAAACAGGTGAGCAGAGGTTAACACCAAGATTAACTTCAAAATCATTCCCACCAACACTGACAAAGGAAACCACTAATATATAAGATGAGAGCAAATCCACTCCCTTCTAGACTGATGAAGTTACCTTATTTGGTAATGAAACATCTGCAAGAAAATAACCAAGCTCAGAGAGTACCCAGGACCCCATAATTCTACCCTGAGCTGCAAATATTCTCTTCTGTTGGTACAATTAAAGCATCTTCTCACAGAAATACAGTAAAAGTGAGGCATTTCACAGTACTGCTGCCGTCACATAAGTGCTGGTTTCAATCCATAAAGCCCTGTATGGCCTGGTGCTGAGGTGCTGTTTTTCAGGACTGCCTTCTTCAGCTAGAATTAATAGGTAGTACATGAACACAACAACCATCCTCCTCTGAAAACTTCAACAAAGCCCTTTTCATATGTAAACATTGCATGTGATCTGTATTCTGCACATATGATTCATTTGGGCAGAGCCTAAGTGCATACTGTACATTTCTACTTGTGCCAACATTGTTCAGAATTTAGTATGAATCTAAGGATGTTGATGGTGGAGGATCCATTCTCCCATATTTCTCCTTTGAAAAAGATTAAGAGATGACATCAGGCTTTTTGAAATAGAGCTGGCTGTTATTAAGTCCTGGGAAGGAAGGAAACCAGTGTTTTCACTATATCTGGAGTACTGATAAGAACAACCTTCTGTCTTTACTTATTTCTCCCCTATATTTTGCATTTCTCCCCCTCTGAATCATTTTGAGCAATGTTCTGGGACTTTGTCTTCCTTTCATCCATGAAGGATGTTACTAGAGTTTGTGGCATTTTCCTTTTACTTTACTGATAGTAGCAACTAATGGAATTTGCCCTCTGCAAAGCAGGGTTATGAGTTCCTTTAGGTGGAGAAAGTAACATCTTTGTTTATAATAGTACTTATCATTAGGTTTATCAGATTTCTGGGAAAACTACATTGTGGTATTCTTGGTACCTCCTAATTACTGAAAGTTATTACAACACCAGGATATTACATTTGCTACTTGGTTGTGGTTCTTTGACTATGGAAATCAGTTTTACTCCAGAACAGAAATTGTGCAGGGAAATCTTCCACTTCTCCTTAGCTCTAAGGTTCCATTTCTCTTGGTATAATCTAGAAACATTAAACCAAATTATAACCAATAGTAAGAGCAGTTTGACAATGGAACCACTTCTCTAGGGAGATAACATCTTTGTGGAACATTTTCCCACATTTTCCTAAGCAGGCATTGTTTAGGTTGGATTATTTTATGTTCAATAGCCTTCTTAGAGCCTTCAGTAACCAACTCTATGATTCCTTGATTTGGGGGTTATAGATTGGGCCTCCTTTTTTCAGTACTCTTCTATGTTAAAAGAGATTTCCTGTCACGTAAAAAGTTGATCTTGGATTCATCCTTTCTTTGACATGCTACATTTCAATACAAGGGGGAAGCTGTTTCTAATGTTGAGGAGCACTTGGAGACATGAACTTTCACTCAAACCCTGGAGAACTCTTTGCACTTGGTCCAAGGTAAAGACAGGTGCTCCCTTGGCATCTGTCCATCTCATGCATCATACTGTGCTCTGCTATTTTGTTACTCCTTACAGTATCATTTCAGTTGGAGAGACTGTTGGGCCTGATGTTTTTAATTTCATGTTCTGACGAACATTAATCAGAGGAAGATATTATATTCTAGCATACCTTCCTTTCAGTGATTTGCCACGAAGGTCAAATTAATTTCCTCTAAGTCAAAGAATTTACATTTTATTGATTTCCATATAGGGTGGATTCGGTTCTATCACTTTCAAAAAAATGTACTCCTCCCCAACTTACTTACTATCCCATTTGGCAATGCTGTTGGGTTGGGTAGTTAAAGCAAGACTTCAACAGGCATGAGCAATTATATGAAAATATAGTCAAATAAAAGACGTTTTTGTGTTTAATGGAATTGCAGTTACTATATATGTGTGTGTCTGTCTATCTATCTATCTATCTATCTATCTATCTATCTATCTATCTATCTATCTATCTATCTATCTATCTATCTATCTATCTAACTATCTATCTATCTATCTATCTATATTGCCTGACTCTGAGAACAACCCTTCCCATTCAAGATGGGTTACATACATAAAAGAGGTAAAGTTAATAAAACCAACATCCTGCAAAAGATAAAACATTCCTTCAGGATACTAACATCTACTCCAAATCCAAAGGGAGCCTAGATGCAAGGGCAGAAATGGGAATTTGTTATTCTAAACTTTCTTAAACATTAATGGTGAAAGGATCCTTTAGGTGGAGTTGTATCATTTCAAAATATTTCCAAATTTAACCAGTTCTTTAAATATAGACAGATTCTTCAAAGTATGCAGATTCCATAATGCTTGTGTTAGTTCAAATAAAAAATGCCCACCACTTTAAAAAAGTAATGTCTTGCTATTTTTTTCTCTCAGAGATTTCTATGAGTCATATTGGCATTTAAGAAGCATACTATGTGCAGATTAATATCTTTATTATAACCAGGCAAACTGTCAGTAAATGAACAGCAGCTTTAGGAATTCCCCCAACTTTTCAGCAAAGGAAACATTAAGGAAAACTATATGTGTTTCTTGCTGCCACACTTAAATTGCAAGAGAGCTTATGCACCATTTTTAAATATTAGACACCACAAGAAGAAAAATAATAAATCACACAATAATCACATGACTAGAAATAGCCTGATCATTCATTTCTGCACATCTCTTTGCAGTGGTTTAAGTCAGAGGTCCCCCAACCTTTTGGGCACCAGGAATCGGTTCCGTGGAGAAAGGTTTTTCCACGGATGGGAGAGTGTGTGGTTTTGTGTGCTGCCTGCATCCCATGGATGGGGCTTTGCTTGTTTGTGCAGACTGGTTGCTGGCATGTTGCAGCCCAGTACTGGTCCATAGACCAGAGGTTGGGGACCCCTGGTTTAAGTATTATTTTATCTGCATCATAGTCTTTGCATCACTGCATACAGTTTCTGTTCTGATTATGATTCTGAAGCTAATTATGCTTCAGGAGGCAATTGGTGATTTCTATGTTCCTGCTACTTTATGATTTTCACAGTTTTTACTTTTTCTAGGTTATGCTTACTATAGATTCCATTTGTTTTCAACCCTTGAAATGTATCTTTCTATGCATTTTATCCCCTTCATGGATTACTGCATTGTCATGGCGAAGGGGCTTGTGTAATTCAATGAAGCTATGAGCTATGCTGTGCAGAGCCACCCAAGACGGACAGGTCATAGCAGAGAGTTCTAACAAAATGTGATCCATTGGAGAAGGAAATGGCAACCCACTCCAGTATCTTTGCCATGAAAACCCCATGGACAGTACCAAAAGGCAAAAAGATATGACACTGGAAGATGAGCCCCTCAGGTTGGAAGGCGTCCAATATGCTACTGGGGAAGAGCAGAGGGCTAGTACTAGTAGTGCCAGAAAGAATGAAGTGATTGGGCCAAAGCCAAAAGGACGCTCAGCTGTGGATGTATCTGGTGGTGAAAGGAAAGTCCGATGCTGTAAAGATTTTTTCTTCATAGGAACCTGGAATGTAAGATCCATGAATCAAGGAAAGCTGGACGTGGTCAAAAAAGAGATGACAAGACTGAAAATCAACACCTTAGGAATCAGCGAACTAAAATGGACAGGAATGGGTGAATTTAATTCAGATGACCATCAGGTATACTACTGCGGGCAAGAATCCCTCAGAAGAAATGGAGTAGCCTTCATAGTCAATAAAAGAGTAGGAAAAGCAATACTGGGATACAATCCCCAAAATGACAGAATGATCTCATTTTGAATCCAAGGCAAACCATTCAATATCACAGTAGTCCAAGTCTATGGCCCAACCACCAGTGCTAAAGAGGATGAAATTGACCGGTTCTATGAAGCCCTACAGCACCTTATAGAACTAACATTAAAAAAATGATGTCCTTATCATCATGCGGGATTGGAATTATAAAGTAAGAAGCCAAAAGATAACTGGAATAACAGGCAAGTTTGGCCTTGGAGTGCAAAATGAAGCAGGGCATAGGCTGATAGAATTTTGTCAAGAGAATACAATGGTCATAGCAAACACTCTTTTCCAAAAACCCAAGAGACGGCTCTACACATGGACATCACCAGACGGTCAACACAAAAATCAGATTAACTATGTGCTCTGCAGTCAAAGATGGAGAAGCTCTATACAGTCAGTAAAAACAAGACCAGGAGCTGACTTTGGCTCAGACCATGAGCTTCTTGTTGCAAAATTTAGGCTTAAATTGAAGAAAGTAGGGAAAAGCACTAGACCACTCAGGTATGACCTAAATCATATCCCTGATGAATATACAGTAGAGGTGACAAATAGATTTAAGGAATTAGATCTGATAGACAGAGTGCCTGAAGAACTATGGATGGAGGTTTGCAACATTGTACAAGAGGTAGCAACTAAAACCATCCCAAAGAAAAAGAAATACAAGAAAGCAAAATGGCTGTCTGAGGAAGCTTTGCAAATAGCTGAGGAAAGGAGGGAAGCGAAAGGCAAGGAAGAAAAAGAAAGATACACCCAGGGCTTTTTTTCTCATAGAACACTCAGAACGGTGTTCTGGCACCTTTTTTTTAGAAAAAAAAGCTTCCTCTGAAAGCCTATTGCAGGGCTAGGCAATCTTGGCCCTTTTTTACGACTCATGGACTTCAACTCCCAGAAATCCTGAGCCAGCCATGCTGAGGAGAAAGGGAGAGGTTTCCAAGCTGAGCCATGCTGGCTCAGGAATTCTGGGAGTTGAAGTCCTTGAGTCATAAAAGAGCCTGCACTAGAGGAGGACATTAAAATGATTTACAGGGTTACTTCTTTAGGAACTAAACTTTTAGAATCTAAAACAGCTAATTAAAAAAGCCAACAGGAAAGAACCTCACATTTTTCATCTGCTTCTGTCTTTTGGAAGGTAAAATTAGATAACAAAATAATCTATTTCCTATGTTAACATCTCTGCAATGAAATCAATAAAGGTAACAGGAAAGAAATGAGAAACATTTTTCTCAATGTAATATGTCTAATTTAGCTGATGCTAGGAAAAAAATAATAATAAGAGGGACGTGGTGGCTCAGTGGGTTAGGATGTTGAACTTGTCGATCAGAAGATAGGCAGTTTGGCGGCTTGAATCCCAAGTTCCACGTAACAGAGTGAGTGCCTGTTACTCGTCCCAGCTTCTGCCAACCTAGCAGATCGAAAGCATGTAAAAATGCAAGTAGAAAAATAGGGACCACTACGGTGGGAAGGTAACAGCATTCCGTGTGCCTTTGGACTGCAAGGCGATCACACTGGTCAGTCCTAGAGGAGATCAACCCTGACTGCTCTTTAGAAGGCCAGATCCTGAAGTTGAAACTCAAATACTTTGGCCACCTAATGAGAAGGAAAGACTCACTGGAGAAGAGATTAAGGTGTATACTATAGGCCGCCCAACCAAACAGAGGAAATAGATGAACTTTTTGCTAGTCAGTCAACTAAGGTATGTAGGAAGCACATCACAATAGTAATGGGGGACTTTAATTACCCTGATATCAACTGCGAGACAAATTGTGCACCAAGTGGAAGATCTAACAGATTCCTGTCAAACCTAGCAGACAACTTTCTCTCCCAAAAAGTAGAGAAGGGAACTAGGGGATTAGCCATATTGGATTTAATTCTTACTAACAGAGATGAAAGGATAGAAAGTGTCAAAGCCACAGGAACCTTGGGGGGAAGTGATCATGCAATATTGGAATTCAACATTATGGAAGCACAAGCAATAGAATACAGCCAAACTAGAGTCTTGCACTTTAAAAGAGCTAATTTCAATAAACTTAGAGAGACCTTGGGAAGAATTCCATGGATGAGAATCCTAAAGGGGAAAACAACTCAAGAAGCTTGGGAAATTTTGAAAAGTGAGATAATAAAGGCCCAGTCTAGCACAATACCAACAAAGAAGAAAAATAACAGCTTTCAAAAGAAACCAGCATGGCTGCATAAAGAACTCTCTGATAAACTGAAAGATAAAAAGAACAAGTATAAGAAGTGGAAAGAGGGGCACATAACTAAGTCAGAATATCAGCAAATAGCCCGTGTCTGCAAAGATTAAGTGAGGGAAGCTAAGGCTCAAAATGAACTAAGGCTTGCGACCAAAGTCAAAAATAACAAAAAAAGCTTCTTTCAACATATAAGAAACAAGAAAAAAAGTTAAGGAAATGATTGGTCCATTTGTGGGGGAAAGGGGAAAGAAGGTGACAAGCAACAGGGAGAAAGCAGAACTATTTAACTCATTTTTTGCATCTGTCTTTACACAAAGGGAAAAAACAGTCCAACCTACCAAAACCAGTGCCATAAAAAACAGAATAGAAACACAAGTTAAGATAGGCAAGAAAATGGTAAGTGAGCACCTGTCCAGCCTAGACGAGTTCAAATCACCAAGACCAGATGGATTATACCCCAAGGTTCTCAAGGAACTGGCAGACGTGATCTCAGAACCACTGAACTATATTTTTCAAAGATCCTGGAGCACTGGGGAATTACCAGAGGACTGGAAGAAAGCTGATGTAGTTCCCATCTTCAAAAAAGGGAAAAAATAGATCCAGGAAACTACAGACCTATTACCCTGACCTCAATACTTGGGAAGATTCTGGAAAAGATAATCAAACAACAAATTAGCGAACACCTTGATGCAAACAAAGTTATCACTAAAAGCCAACATGGGTTTGTCAAAAACAGATCATGCCAGACAAACCTTATTGCATTCTTTGACCAAGTGACAAAACTAGTGGACCAGAGGAATGCTGTGATATAATTTACTTGGATTTCAGTAAGGCATTTGATAAAGTAGATCACAACCTACTACTTGATAAGATAGAAAAATGTGGGTTAGATAGCATCACAGACAGATGGATTTGTAGCTGGCTGACAGGCCATACTCAGTGTGTGGTCCTCAATGGAACTGCATCTACATGGAAGGAAGTGTGTAGTGGGGTGCCCCAGGGCTCTGTTCTGGGCCCAGCGCTCTTCAACATCTTCATCAACGATTTGGATGAGGGGATAGATGGGGAACTGATCAAATTTGCAGATGACACCAAGCTGGCAGGAATAGCCAATACTCCAGAAGATAGGCTTAAGATACAGGAGGATCTGGACAGACTCAAACACTGGGCACTATCTAACAAAATGAAATTCAATTGTGAAAAAAGTAAGGTCCTGCATTTAGGCAGGAAAAATCAAATGCACAGATATAGTATAGGTGGTACCTTGCTCAATAGTAGTAACTGTGAGAGAGATCTCGGAGTCCTAGTGGACAATCACTTAAATATGAGCCAGCAGTGTGCTGCAGCTGCCAAAAAAGCCAACACAGTGCTAGGCTGCATTAACAGAGGGATAGAATCAAGATCACGTGAAATACTAATACCACTTAACAATGCCTTGGTAAGGCCACATCTGGAATACTGCATCCAGTTTTGGTCACCACAATGTAAAAAAGATGTCAAGACTCTAGAAAGAGTACAGAGAAGAGCAACAAAGATGATTGGGGGACTGGAGGCTAAAACATATAGGGAACGGTTGCTGGAATTGGGTATGTGTAGTTTAATGAAGAGAAGGGTGAGGGGTGACATGATAGCAGTGTTCCAATATCTCAGGGGCTGCCACAAAGAAGAGGGAGCCAAGCTATTCTCCAAAGCACCTGAAAGCAGGACAAGAAGCAATGGATGGAAACTAGTCAAGGAGAGAAGCAACCTAGAACTAAGTAAGGAGAAACTTCCTGACAGTTAGAACAACTAACCAGTGGAACAACCTGCCTCCAGAAGTGGTGAATGCTCCAATACTGGAAGTTTTTAAGAAGAGACTGGACAGCCATTTGTCTGAAATGGTATAGGGTTTCCTGCCTGAGCAGCGGGTTGGACTAGATGGCCTCCAAGGTCCCTTCCAACTTCTTCTTATTATTATTATTAATGCTGGGAAAGGTTGAGGGCAAGAGAAGAAGGGGAAGACAGAGAATGAGGTGGCTGGATGGAGTCACTGAAGCTGTAGGCATGAGCCTAAATGGACTCCAGAAGATGGTAGAGGACAGGAAGGCCTGGAAGAATGTTGTCCATTGGGTCGCGATGGGTCGGACACGACTTCACGACTAACAACAAATGCATATACAATAGAGTTTGAAAGGAATGATGGACCACTAGGTTGTTTTCTGCTGTCACTTTTCTATGTTTCTAAGATTTTATTTATATTTTAAAATTGATATTTTCCATTTTTTAAAAATAGCCTTGATACACTATTTAGAAATTACAAATTTCTGTTCCAAATAAAAAAGCTGTATTGCAATATAGTACATTGCACTGATACATCATACAGATGGGGGGACTTAACTGGCTGAAAGAGTTTTATTGCACCATAATATAGGAATGGTGTCATGGCAGTCAATTTGGCACTGTAGCACCATTATAAAAGGATCTTTATAGAACAGTGTGTTCAACAGAAGAACAATAAGTCTACTTTACAATCTGGAATGCAGAATGTAAATAGTAGAAATAGGAGTTCAGTTGGGGAAAAATCTATTTTAAAGAAGTCATGCCTTTTATACGTGATGGAAACATAGTTAAATATAAAGTTCTTATTTCTGTCAATTGTGCAACAGACATAATGCATCGATCCTATGGATGTTTTTGCAACATTACCTAATACCATATATTCATTACTTGCCTAAAGACTTGAAAACCAATTTTACATATATCTATATCTATATCTATATCTATATCTATATCTATATCTATATCTATATCTATATCTATATCTATATCTATATCTATATCTATATCTATATCTATATCTATATCTATATCTATATCTATATCATCTATATCTATATCTATATCTATATCTTTTTTTTGCCCAAGATGGCGGCGACCACGGGCGGCGTTCGTTGAGCTCTGCGGTGAGCCTACACAATGGGGACTGGTGAGGTTCACGAAAGCCCAGCCGAAGGGCATATTCGGAGGGGGGGTGTAGGAACAACAGGCTAGCACCGTTTCGCGGTGTGGAGCCTTTCCCCCCCCAGAGAAGTAGAAGCGGCAGCGGCAGCAGCCGGGCGGCCTGTAGCTTGCCGCCGATCAGCTGGTGCTCAGGATCAGCTGTTAGGCGCTGTGCTGATTGCTCGCTCTCCCTTCCTCGGGCGTTGTGGAAGCTTTTCAGATTGAGATGACTTCGGCAGCCTAGGATCCTGCTGCAGACCTCTGGATGGATCATCAGGCGCCTGAACTTGGTTGGAGGGCGCCGTCTGCAGCCGTGTGGATCTCTCTGTTCCTGTCTGTTGCTCCTGGCCTTTCCGCTTATAAAATGGCTGCGGATTCCCGTCTCGGCGTGGAGGCTATGGGAGAGACTTTTCTGTCTCCTTTTTCTCAGAGGACGATGGAGATTTGGCTGCTTGAACCTGAGCATCTGACATTTATAACTGAGCTCCCTGCAGCCCTAGAAATGGATTTGTGTGCTGGATGGTCTGCTTGCTACTTTCTAAGATGGACTGGATGCTGGAACAGGATTTGGGACATTTTTTCTCCTGTTCCCGTGACCTCCCTATGATGTTCCGGAAGGAGTCTAGGACAGGCCGTGGTGAGAGGGCGGCTCTGGACTGGCTATGAATCCCCTGCTGGTGTGAGAGACTAGCAAGGTGGACTTTTGCTTCCCCAGCAATGCTGCCCCTATCCATCCCAGGCTGGATTTCATGGCTAGGTGAGAGGACAGTCATGAGCTCTTGTCTGGACCGGCTCAGGTGAGAGCAGAGCCGGATTGGCAGACTGCTGGATGAAGACACGTTCCGGACTTAATGTTCTTTACATCTGAACTAACATCCCATCAGCTTAATAACTTCTGACCCCATTTGTGAACAATGGCTCATATAGACAGTTCCATCTCATGGCTCGTTTACAATACTCTGGATCGGACTTGTGCGCCCTCAGAGGGGTTTCTCCCTCCTGGATACGACCAGCCTTCTTTTCTAACATTCCCCTTGATGACAGACCCAATTGCTGGGGCTCCGAGAGGTGGCTGGGCTTAACTAGGGGCCTCGAGTGGAGACGTACTAAGAGGCCCCTGATAAAATTTTTAGCCGGTTATTTTAAAAGGTTAGGGAGGGGGAGGGAGGGGAGGGGAGGGAGGGAATCTTTAACCGGCACTCAGTCTGGACCTGTTAGAGGTCCCGACGGGACGGGGTCGGGGGAGGTGGCTGCTGGTTCTGGGAATGTGGGGGTGGGGCTTCAAATCCCCACGGCGATAGGGAAAGGCAGCAGGTGTTTGCGCGGAGGGCCATATCAACACCTGGGATCGCGCCCCCGCTATCTCCGAGCGGTGGCGCGCTCCGACCCTCCGGTTAGCACCCTCTTACCCGGGGATGAGGGTGATCAGGCCCCTGAGCTCAGGTTGGTCTATTTTAACGCTAGATCCGTAGTCAACAAAGCTCCCCTCATCCGTGACCTGATTGAGGAGGAATGTGCGGATATAGCGTGCATCACGGAAACTTGGCTGGGCTCGGAGGGAGGGGTGCCTCTCACTGAGTTATGCCCGCCGGGTTTCCAGGTGCTGCACCAGCCGCGGGCTCAGGGCAGGGGTGGTGGAGTGGCAGTGGTTATTCGGGAGACTTTGTGACCCCGGGAGGCCACCATTGTCCAGATGGCCGGGAGTGAATCCCTCCTCTTGAGATGTGGTCCTCGGGTTCAGTTGGGCTTGTTGCTTACATACCTGGCGCCCAGCTGTGTGGCAACAGCCCTGCCTCAGCTGCTCGACGCCCTCTCAGGGTTGGCAGTGGAGTTCCCCAGGCTTATAGTCCTGGGTGACTTCAATCTGCCGTCACTGGGAGGTTCGTCGGAGTTAGCTCGGGAGTTCATGGCTTCCATGACAGCCATGGGCCTGACCCAGGTTATTGAGGGCCCGACTCATGAGGGGGATCATACTCTCGACCTGGTGTTCCTGTCTGGACAGTGGTTGGACGATCTGGGAGGGGGTTCCCCGTCCATCACCCCTCTGTCATGGTCAGATCACCACCTCCTGAGGCTGGTTTTCCGTCATGCCACCCCCCGCCGCTGGACGGCGGAACCGTCCAGGTGGTTCCACCCCAGGCGCCTAATGGACCCGGATCGGTTCCAGAGGGCGCTTGGGCCTATACCTATCACCCTTACCCACAGCCCAGTCGATGCTCTGGTGGAGGCCTGGGAAACGGCTGCCACCAAGGCACTTGACTGCGTTGTACCCATGCGACCTCTGACCCGGCGCAGATCCCGCTGGGCCCCATGGTTCTCTGTGGAGCTCCGGGAGATGAAGCGTCGGAGACGAGGTCTAGAGAGCAGTTGGAGATCCAGCTGATCCGAATCCGACCGATTGCAGTTAAGAACCTTTATAAGGTCTTAACTTGCGGCGATAAGGACGGCGAAGTCTAACTACTTTGCCGCCCTTATCGCGTCCGCAGATAATCGCCCGGCCGCCCTGTTTAGGGTGACTCGCTCCCTCCTTAACCAGGAGGTGAGAGAGGATCCCTTGCAGGGACGAGCCGAGGAGTTTAGTCATCATCTGGCGGACAAAATCGCTCGGATCCGGACTGGTCTGGACTCTGACTGGGCAGAGTCTGACGTGGAGGAATCAGGCGGTCTTGAGCACGTTATCTGGACTGAGTTCGACCCTGTTTCCCCTGATGATGTGGACAGGATCATGGGGAGACTGAGCACCACCACCTGTTTGTTGGATCCGTGCCCCTCCTGGCTAGCTTATGCGGCTCGGGAGGGAACACGAGGCTGGTTCCATGCAGTAATAACTGCTTCTTTGAAGGAGGGTGTCTTCCCTGCCGCCTTGAAGGAGGCGGTGGTGAGGCCCCTTCTCAAGAAGCCTGCTTTGGACCCGGCTGTTTTAAACAACTATCGTCCAGTCTCCAACCTTCGCTTTCTGGCGAAGGTTGTTGAGAGTGTGGTGGCGCATCAGCTCCCTCTGTTCCTGGAGGAAACTGATTATCTGGACCCGTACCAATCGGGCTTCAGGCCCAGACACAGCACGGAGACGGCATTGGTCGCGCTGGTGAATGATCTCTGGAGGGCTAGGGACAGGGGTTGCTCCTCTGTCCTGGTCCTATTAGATCTCTCAGTGGCTTTCGATACCATTGACCATGGTATCCTGCTGCGGCGTCTCAGGGGGTTGGGAGTGGGAGGCACCGTTCTACGGTGGTTCTCCTCCTACCTCCAGGGCCGCTCGCAGTCGGTGTTGACAGGAGGGCAGAGATCCGCCCCGAGGTCTCTCATTTGTGGAGTTCCTCAGGGGTCGGTCCTCTCGCCTCTCCTGTTCAACATCTATATGAAGCCGCTGGGCGAGATCATTCGTGGTTTCGGGGTGGGGTATCACCAGTACGCTGATGATACCCAACTTTTTCTTTCCACCCCGAACCAACCCAGCGATGCCCTCTCCGTGATGTCCCGGTGCCTGGAGGCGGTTCAGGTCTGGATGGGGAGAAACAGGCTTCGTCTCAATCCCGCCAAGACTGAGTGGCTGTGCATATCGGCATCTCGGGTTAACCAACTTATTCCACCTCTAACGATGGGGGGTGCGGTGTTACCCCCCGTTGATAGGGCTCGCAACCTGGGCGTCCTCCTGGACTCACGGCTCAATTTTGAAGACCACATAGGAGCCGTGACCAGGGGGGGTTTTGCACAGGTTCGCCTGGTGCGCCAGTTGCGTCCCTATCTGGACCGAGACGCCCTACGCACAGTTACTCATGCGCTTGTTACCTCCCGTTTGGACTACTGTAACGCTCTCTACATGGGGCTGCCCTTGAAGACCACTCGGAGACTTCAACTGGTGCAGAATGCGGCCGCGCGAGTTGTAATGGGGGTCTCCCGATACTCCCATGTAACACCTCTACTCCGCGAGCTGCATTGGCTTCCGGTTGCCCTCCGGGTGAAATTCAAGGTGCTGGTTATTACCTATAAAGCCCTACATGGCCTGGGTCCGGGCTATTTGAGGGAACACCTGATGCCGGCATCAAACGCCCTTCGCCCAGTGCGCTCCCACAGGGAGGGTCTGCTCAGGGTGCCGCCGGTGAGAGATTGCCGGCGGGTGACACCCAGGGATAGGGCCTTCTCAGTGGGAGCGCCTGCCCTCTGGAACCAGCTGCCGGTGGAGCTGAGGACTGCCCCCGACCTCCAATCATTCCGCCGGGGCCTGAAGACCTGGCTCTTTGAGCTCTCGGGCCCAGACTGAGGAGAAATTTTTAATTTGGGGTTCTTTTTAATTGAGTACAGGGTCAATTTAATATTTTTAAATTTGGTTCTTAATTTTTGTATTTTGGATTTTTAATTCCCTGTAAACCGCCCTGAGTCCTCAGGGAATAGGGCGGTATATAAATGTAACTAAATAAATAAATAAATAATATATATATATATATATATATATATATATATATATATATATATATATATATATATATATATATATATATAGAGAGAGAGAGAGAGAGAGAGAGAGAGAGAGAGAGAGAGAGAGACTTTTAATTTTTAATTCCTTCTGCTCCTTTTGTAAGCAATTTACAGTAAGTTCTGATTTCAATCCAAGTAACTAATTGGAAGGATCCAACTTTACAATTGAAGGTGTTTTTATTCTAAATTATCGGCTCTTCTGGGCAGAGGTGCCATTTTCCATGGAACTCAGTTGGAAGATGACCTGCTAGAGATGTCAAGAAAATTAATCATCTCAACACATTGAGCCAAGTCAAACAGATAATCATTTATGAAGCAAAATGCCAAATAACTCAGTCCACTGATTCACTTTGTTCAGGAAATCCCCAAAGTCTCAGGTTTCTAATCCTACTCTTGTTTTTACACTTCTTCCCTACTCCTCTCTGAAGAACCCTTTTGTCTTTCAGTGCAACTAGAACTGAACTGTCATAGCCAGAGGAAGCATTTTTCCAACCCCACAGCTGTATTGTCCGAGCCCATTCCTGGAATTAGCTTAATCTTACCCTGAAATGGGAGCAAGGAGATGGAAACTGGACTGCTCTCTCATTGACTGCCTCCAGCTTCTCAACAATCCCTTCCCTTCTAATCCTGCACCCGGATGAGCCCCGCTAATTGAAGCAGAGGTGAATCACCCTTTCCCTTTCTTTCTTTTTTGCTCCTGGAACAAGCGATTTAAATAAACAATCATAAACAAAATGTCAAAAGCATCCTTTTATATTAGCATTTTATCAAATTCTGTAATTTGCCTTAATGTTTTTAGTTTTTTTTTTATAAGAAAGCAATTGAGCAAAGGATTCTTTTATGCTTCAGTATTATTCTAGAAGCACATAAATAAAACCCATGCTCATATATACAGAAATGCCACCTCAAATATCTGAAGAACAAATCTTTCTATCCCAGGATTATGTTCAACAGATTTTAGCCTTTTTATTCAGCTGAAGTGGCTCATAATATCATAGGCATAAACTGATTTGGGGATGTTCTATTTAAAGTAATTATCTTTTTTGCCAGGGCAAATCTCAGAAGAGGCATTAGGATGGCAAAACAACAATACAAACAAAAGGTGGAGAACCATTTAGTGAACAACGATCCGAGGCAAGTATGGCAGGGACTGCAGCACTTAACCAACTATAAGGGCAGCACGAGGAGCATGGCAAACACCAATGCCTCATTGGCTGAGGAGCTGAATATCTTCTTCGCCCGCTACAAGGTTAAAAGACCAGACCCCGTAGCCTCTGCTGGCCAGCCTTCTGACTCTCAGCCACTCACCCTGTGTGAACACCAAGTGAGAGCTGTATTGAAGGCTGTGAATCCCAGCAAAGCCGCAGGCCCAGATGGGGTGCTGGGGATAGTGGTCAGGAATTGTGCCGATCAATTAGCAGGGGTCCTGACAAGGATTTTTAACATCTCCTTGCAAACGGCATGTGTACCATCGTGCTTGAAGGCAGCTACCATTGTCCCAGTCCCCAAGAAAACTGCAGTTGAGTGCCTGAATTACAGACCTATTGCATTAATGTCTGTAGTCATGAAATGCTTCGAAAGATTGGTTCTCCAACATCTTAGGACACGCCTCCCACTGGACTTTGATAAACATCAATTTGCCTACAGGGGAAATAGGTCGACAGATGATGCCATAGCTACTGCTTTACACTCTGTAGCAAGTCATCTCGAGAAACCTGGAAGTTACGTCAGGATGCTTTTTGTCGACTACAGCTCGGCTTTCAACACTATTTTGCCAAGCATTCTCATCGAGAAGCTGACTGACTTGAAATTCTCCCCCGCTATCTGCGATTGGATTCAAGACTTTCTTAGGGATCGGGTACAAACAGTGAGGGTCGGGTCTGCTTTGTCCACTCCCCTGAAGCTTTGCACCGGCACGCCACAGGGCTGTGTGCTTAGCCCCTACCTGTACTCTTTATACACTTATGATTGTGTATCATCTGACCCATCCACTGCGATAATCAAGTTCGCAGATGATACAACTGTGGTGGGTCTTATTACAGGTGGGGATGAGACAGCATATAGGGCGGAGGTACAAAAACTATCCATATGGTGTAGTAACAACAACTTGCACCTAAACATCGGCAAGACGAAAGAGATGGTGTTAGACTTCCGGAGAAAAAAGGAGGAACCTGCCCCACTTTACATTGGGGAGGACTGTGTAGAGAGAGTTTCCTCCTTTAAATTTCTGGGAGTCTACCTCTGTGAAGATCTGACCTGGAAAGTTAACACAACCCAGGTGGCTAGAAAGGCCAAACAGAGGCTTCACTTTCTTAGGATCTTGCAGAAGAACAGGGTAGAACAACAGCTAATGACCCTCTTTTACCGGTCTACCATAGAGAGCGTCCTCTCATATGGTATTGTGGTTTGGTATGCTGGTCTGACAGCCGTGGATAGGAAAGTATTGCAGAGGGTGGTGAGCACAGCACAAGACATTGTGGGCTGTTCCCTGACACCACTGGATGACATCGCCAGGGCTCGTTGCCTTGGAAGAGTGAGGAAGATTCTCAGGGATGACTCACACCCTGGACGGCTGGAATATAGGAATATAGCCAGCCGTACCAACAGGCTGAAGAATAGCTTTTATCCGTGGGCTGTTAGGCTTTTAAATGGGACATAATCTTATGCAGAATTGACTTGGGAGACCGGTGTGTGGTGTAGTTGGTTCACATGGTGTGGTGGGATGGAGGGTTTGTTGTCACTGTGTGTTGGGGGGAGAGAGCACAGCTAATCTCAATGTACACATGTTGTACTTTGACAATAAAGGTTTATTTATTTATTTATTTATTTATTTATTTATTTATTTATTTATTTATTTATTTATTTATTTATTTATTCCCTCAAATTCACACTGATATTTATTTGATCTGCAGCTGAATAATTGTGTCTGCTCAAGGTAGATCTGTAAGCCCTAAGCATTACGTCTCCTGTCTTCAATGAAACTTGTTATAGTCTTAAGTTTCGGTACAATATCATGCATATTTCCTATTTAGGACCTTCACCTTTCTGTAAAAGCTTTGTTAACATGTCCTGTTACATTTATTTTTTTATAAATCTGATTCCTTTTCATTAAAGACCTATTCATAACATTCTCTTCAGGGTTTTTAGATTCCCCTGGTGTAGATTTCACCATCCTTGCAGACACTAAATAGCTGCAGGCAGACTATACACCCTTTTTTTGCTGAACTTGTCTGCAAACTGGTTACTGATTCTGTGACTTTCTGCAAAAGATGGAAGAACCAGGCCCCAGGGGAGAGGGATGTCCGGAAAAGAGGAAATAGCGGGGCAAAAAGCAAACATATATTGTTCTAGGATTCTGATGCTCTTTTTCTCCATGGAGAGAGAGAGAGAAATGAGAAGGAATGAAAAGGCAAGAAGGGTCTCTTGCGAGAAAGGTGGTGCAATTGTGTCTTAAGTATTGTAGCTCTCCAAACATAGACAACAACACAGCATTGCATAGGCATGACTTCAGATTTTTCCCTCCATTAGAGAGCTTTCTTCTAGTTCCATTGTTTGCAACTGAGAAATGTATGAGCTCACCATCTCCTTAGATCAGGAAATGAGAAGGGTGATACAGAAATTCATTCTTTTGGGATACTTCCTATATTTCTTTTTTTTTTTTTAAATGGTTAGAAGTTCCATATGAGTAAGCTGATGAATCACCTTCCAGGAAGCATCTCAGAGGGTTGTTCTCTCTTCAACCACATCTCATAAATACCCTGTGAAGTGGTGATAATGAACCAACAACTCTTCCCAGTAGAAACACAGTCATTCCCTAGACTATCTGCCTTTAAAATGTGCACACCTAAAGGACTATCATCAAAGTCGGTTTCCCCATTGGTTGGTTTGAAAGTGATATACTTCCTGATTTCAAGGCCCTAATTGGCTTAAGAGGGCAAAATGGGTGTTTTGCTCCTTCCAGGTTCTGTAGGGCATGCCAGAAATCACCATCCAAGAAAATCCTACCAAATTAGTGGTACAAATATAAATGTTGATTCTTATTTCTTAGCCTCTGTTGTGTAGCCGGTTCTTTGCAGGCAGTGAGCGAGACAGAAGGTTCAAAGCAGCATCATGCTTTATAGAAGGTGAGAACAAACAAAAGCAAAAAAGGAGCTGCTGCGCAGCTATTTATACAGTTGGCCCATAGGCAGCGACCAATAGGCTTGAAGCTAAGGTTTCCCGCCCAAAGACCTACTTAGCTGACTGGAGACAACCAGTCTGGGCTCGCTAGCAACCGTTACAAGTATACACATGAACTAGCATTAGCAACTGAATTCAAACAATTAGCAAACAGTGCAACTCCAGCAAACACTTACAACATATATAAAACCCAATTTCATTACAGCCTCATTAGACTTATTTTTGAAGTCAGGTTTAATAACTATCACATCAGAAGATGCCTAAGAATCATATTCCCACCCCCATTCCCAAATGCCAAATATTTGATGTTGCTTTTTTATTCAGTTTTTTTCACTTAACACACTTTGATATCAGGATACAAGCCTAACTTTACAAATTCAAACATAATCTGATATAACGCTCCCATAATGCAAGTTCCTGAATGATGCTGCCAAACCATCTGTAGGAAAGTGGGATAATATATTGGTATCGGGAATTTACTTTCCTAACGTCCTACTATTGTAATGCTTGGATCTTATTTCCCCTGCCTCTATAGATTATTATGGCTACCTGCCAGATGTCTTGATGTTGCAATATCAGAATTTTAGAAATGGAAAACGCTGCTATTTGTTCTGTAATCATAATCTGGAATGAAAGACAGACTCAGCTGTAAATTATTATGGTTTATAAGAAAAAGAGACTGTACTCCAAAACTGAGAACTTCCTCTAAAATCAATGGCACCTGAAAATATTAGTCCCATATCTTTTCTTTCAAATCTCTTTTGTCTTGGGTTGCAACGGTTCAAGATAGACCTTAGGAATTTATCATGTGTTTAATCAAACAATAGAGCAGCAGCAGCAAATATCCCTCTACTTTTTTGGGCGGAATGCTTCTATTGTTGTGATTCAGGGTCAGCCTGTGGGTTTGGCAGTTGGGTCGGACGACTCAGAGGAGGAGGGGGGTGTTGAAGACCTTGCTGAGGGGGTTGAAGATCTTGCTGATGATAGCCCTCAGGCAGGCCCCTCCCACTTGGAGACCCAGCTGTGTGAGCCTGACAGTGTGGATGAAGATGACCCACAGCTGGCCCTGTTCAAGGACGCTCAACGCAGGAGGCAGTCAAGTAGGAGTAAACAGAGGAAGGCTGTGGGGCTTCTCGGAAGGAGGCAGAGAGAGGCCATGCCCTGAACTCTTTATAAAGGGAATGTGTGGGGAGGGCTGGTTTGCTGAAAGCAACCGCTCAGATAGTGTTTCAAAGCTCCTGTATCTTGGTTCGTGTCTTGTTTGTTTTTTGTAGTAATAAATTTGGCAGACGTAATTCCAGCCTCTTGCCGTTTGTAAAGGGGTTGCCTTTTCTGCAGGGCTGGTAGCAGGCTGGTACAGAACATCTATTTCCTTTTCTTGAAGAAATATCTAAGAAGATAAGAGCCTTACTGGATCAAGCCATTTGCTATTTTTTGAGCCACTTTATCTATTTGCTTGACAGGCATCTCATGACATTTGTATTTTTAATGCTACGTCTGTGGTGATTTTATTAGAAGCAGCAGACATAATGAAACTCTATGCCCCATCTACAACAAGGAAAGCATTGATTGAAACTTGTCTCTCTTAGACATCTTTCAAGCTTTTGAGTATGTATTTGTCAAAACATAGACCAATATTTCCAAATAATATTTCCTATCTTCCTACTAGGCTCAGTTACACTGTTGGGTGTCATCTTTATGCTGGGCTAGATCTGAAAATATCACTGTTCGTCTCTTGACATTATACCAGATTTGTTTAAAGGCAGCCCTAAGACTGTTTTGTATTTTTTTCTTCTTCTATGAGATGGGAATCTGGTCCAGGATCCAATCCAAACATTTGAATATGGCTGGCTGCCATATAGCGGCAAATCTGGAGAGCTCATAAGTGAGATTTATATTTCTGCAGATTAATTCAATCAAGTTATCATCTATGGACTGTGGTACAGGTTATGCTAAGCCAATTGATTCCTGATCTATAAGTTCTACATCAGGTGACTTATCATCCTGACAAAGAGAATCAAAGTCCCCCAACCCTTTGGACACAGCTGGCGGTCTCCTTGATGTGTAGTTCTTCTATTCATACACTACTGAAGCTAACTTTGGGGGAGGTTGTGAAGTAGCTTTTTCAGCATGGTGCATTTGCCTCATGTTACCTTTGTGCTGTAGAGTTGACATTTGAGCTGCACAATGTCAGGGTGTGGGTACTTTTGCTGGGAAGATCTGGGAGAGCTGATACCATTGATCCAAATATAAAAAATATTCCGTAATGGGCAGCATATTTAGAAGGGCAGTAGAAGCACTGGAGGATAAGCTTAAAGTGTGATAACCCTCTCTCCAGCTTTCTACTCTATCTGTGAGCATATTGGTTCATCTGGCCTCATATGATATCGTTCAGTTTTCCCTACCTACCCTTTTCTGCACAGGAACCGATTCTTATCTAATTTAGATAATATCAGTGGTGGGATTCAGCCAGTTTGCACCAGTTTGGCAGAACCAGTAGCTAATGTTTTGTTGCCCAGGCCTAGAATGGATTTCTGGAAGTGCCATCCATAACGAGAACCAGTTGTTCACATATTTGAATCCCACCACTGGGTAATATGCCTGCTCGTATCTCATTCCATGGAAATTACTGGGTTTCCTGGCTAGTTCTAGATAGCAAGCTAGTACTCTGTGAGAAAAATGATCAACTTTGGGAGGACATTCCATTATTCTTATTCTGTGACTAATTCTCTATTACTACACTATGACGGGTTTAATAGCTCTTCCAAAGGTGCAACTGGACTTTCTTGTTTTTCTTTGAAGACATTTTACTTCTCACCCAAGAAGCTTTTTCAGCTCTGACTGGATGGTGGGGAATAGAAGGACCTTGAAAAAAGCACCTTTGAGACAACCATGAGCTGGATGACTGAGAATCTCCATAGACATAGAATAGCTCTGAATAAATTGGAAAAGCCTATTTATTACTTGTAGGCACTGTAGGTAATAGACCAACTTGAGCTCCATATCTCCAGAGTCTCCTCCAGGTAACTGGAAATGATTGTTCCATTCCAACAACTTGAAGACTGGCAACTGGTACAATGTGCAGAGCTATGCTTAGTTACCTAGCATAAATGGCTTGGTACATGGGACCAAGAGAGGAGGGAAGCCGTACCAACAGGCTGAAAAATAGCTTTTATCCGTGGGCTGTTAGGCTTTTAAATGGGACATAATCGTATGCAGAATTGACTTGGGAGGCCGGTGTGTGGTGTAGTTGGTTCACATGGTGTGGTAGGATGGAGGGTTTGTTGTCACTGTGTGTTGGGGGGAGAGAGCACGGGGGGAGGCTCAGCTAATCTCAATGTACACATGTTGTACTTTGACAATAAAGGTTTGTTTGTTTGTTTATTTATTTATTTATTTATTTATTTATTTATTTATTTATTTATTTATTTAAGAGGTAGAAAAACAAAGAAGTATCTGGTATGGTCTAGAGAGTGTATCTTCCATCCATTTAGTAATGATGTTCAAGCAACCAATTTTTGAATATAGTTTCATTACTTGTTAGATTCTTTTCGCTTTCCTTCTGAAGTTCTGAATTATACACTTCCTTTTTTTCTAAATTTATTTTTGTTGATTTACTTGGTACTCCTATACATTGATTTGGCAAAGATAGCATATGGCCCTGTCTTTGTATAACAGATGGTGGAGGGTCACTAGCCAATTTACTGGTTGATGTTTTTTTTTCAAATGGTCAGATGTATAATTTCCCATCAAAGGACAAAGTGCATTGCCTCAGGACCATAATAATCAAGTAGATAATTATCTTAATAAATGTAGAATTGATGGCACTTTGAAAAAGGAAGCAGCATATTGAGGGAAGTGCACAGCTTCCCAATGTTCATAAAACATATCCTATCACAGTTCTTATGAAATTGCAATTGCTAATGTGGTAAAAAGGTTCTGCAGAGCTTGCTCAAAAAAATTAAGATGGCAGCTACCTTGATGCAACTGAAGTGAAGTCTCTTTTTTTTGTGATTGCTGTCTTGACTTTTTTGGCCCTACCTTGTGAGCACTTGTAGTAGAAGAAGTGGGTAATAATCTAAGACAAATAAATAAATAAATAAGTTACATTTTAATATGAATCTGAGCAAAAAGGCTAAGTAAAAATACTAAACCTAAGCAAGAAGTAATATAACGGAATCATTACTGACTTTAAACAGAATAAAACATTGGAACAGAATGGAATGTATTGTACAAGAATAGTAAATAAGCTGAGAAACCAAATGAGAATAGGAATGAGGAACATTAACTGAATTATAAGTCAATTGGTATTTTTTAAAAGAGAACACAGTTGTTGTAGAGAACCACTCCAAAAGCAAAAACTAGACAATAACATGGTGCAATATAGTGACAGCAATACATACTGTGTGAAACTTTGAAGGGCACCTTGATTTACTGAAGCTTTGTCAGAAGTGTCTTCTCAAAGCTGAGCCTTCAAGTGGGGGAATCCCCTCTGAACTGCTTGATCAGAGCGGGTCTAACTGCTACAGGGATTACATGTGATTCTTTGCATTGCATTGAAGTAACCAGCTGAATCAAGAGGGTCCATTTCTGGTATGGTATCAAGATGAAGAGATTAAACCTTTCAAAGCAAGGCACTATTGCAAATTGGATTGCTATAATGGTCTGTTTTACAATCAACATGGAGGAAATAGTTCAAAAATTTGTTGTCAAAAATTGTTCAAGATGGCAGTTCTACACCTGGAATCAAATGTAGGATAACCTTAGGCTGTACTGCAATGGAAAAGCAGAGATATTGATATAAATTCAAAAAGCAGGCTAGTTAGAGCAATAGTCTTCCCTGAAATGACATATGGGTCTGAGAAATGGACACAAAGAATGGCTGATGGAAGAACTGATGCCTTTGAACTATGGTGCTGGACCAAATTATTTCGTATACCATGGACAGCCAGAACAACCAACAGAAAGGTGCTGAATTTTATAAATCCAGACACATCACTAAACACCAAAATCAGAAGATTACATCTGATTTACTTTGGCCATGTCAGGTGTACAAATTCATTAGTGTAGTCAGTAATGCTAGGAATGGTTAGTGGATCAAGTGGAAAGGAAAAGCAAAAACTTTTGCTGCCCTGATACCAAAGCTATCAAGATATCAAAGCTATCAAAGCTGATATAAAGATGAACATCCAATAACTGAAAGATGCTATGCTTGACAGGAGAGTACTTGTCTATCAACTCGCCAAAAGTCAGACACGAGAGATTAAAACTAACTCTGTAATTAATTTGTACATCTATTTCTCACTTTTCCATAACCCTGCTTCACATAAATGGCTGTGATAAGGAACACTAGCTGCAGGGGGTGCTCTAATCAGATTCTTCTGTGCCATTTTTTCCCTTGCCAACTTAGAGGTAAGCTTTTTTAAAGGTAATACTAACAGTTTTGATTTTGTCCTCTTTTACAGCATATATCAGCATTGCCCAGGAGCTCCATTTCCTGAATGTATATCTGGGTAGACCGATTCACAATCAGGGGTAGGGAGACTTATCCTCCACTTCTCTAAGTTAAAAGCCATCCTGAATTGCCTCATTCTGTGCTGGGTTAAGGCTTTACATCATGGGTGTCAAACTTGCCACGTCACGTGATGTGTCGTGACATATAGCAACTCTTCAGTATGATGAAACCGGCCCATGGGCCAGCAGTTTGACACCCCTGCTTTACATTGAGTTGAGGCCTTGATCCTAGTGTGTCCCTCTTTCCAATGTAATTCATTTCCCCCTATAACCTGGCTGTACCAGTCTTTCAAAAATCACTCAATTAAAACAGTGTTCTTTAATTACTGTAGTGTGTATTTTGAAACAGACCTATGTAGTGCAATCCAACTTGTAAATGCGATGCTCCCCATTCACTATATATTTATTTTCCCTTTGGATATTTTTCTATTCCACCCTTCCTTTTCCCCTTAGATTTTTCCTACATGAAAAAGTACCACAGTAATAGTCAAGCCTAACTTTCAAACCCACAATGACTGCGTAGTCCCTACAGTCAAGCAAAACAAGCTTGCCCATCCCTTGAACTATCTGGATTCATTTCATTCATTCCAATAGCCTGACTCAGGTCTTTGGCGTCGTCTGTTTGCGTGCTTTCATAAAATACACTCTTGTCCTAGACTTGGAATGATTGTTAATACTAATACTAGCAGGTTACATAGGCTGAAACAGACAAGCTGGCTTAGCTAAATAAAACACCCCCCCCCACCTGAAAAAACAAACAAACACTGAAGGTTGTACTAGAAAGACTTTTAATGTAGTAATCAAAACAGCTGTTTCAGCATATTTAATTTTCATTGTAGTCTAGTATAATCCAGGGTCAAATATACATTCTGGCCTAGTTTACACAACAGCAATTGTGATAACAAAACTGTCCATGGGCCGAATCTGGACACAACCAGGCTGTGCAGGATATGTTTGTGTGCCCGCTATTTGTGGAGACTCCAACCCTAACCCTGGATTTATTTATTTCCCCTGATTTACAGGAATGTTCAGTGAATTCTATACTATTGTAAATTTTGTGATGAATTGACTTGATTTTTTTCCTTGTGGTTTGGAACGTAATTTGTTCATCAGATTTCTCCTTTCTCTGATTTTTTTCCATTAACCCCCAAATCAAGCAAACAAATAAACATAATACATTTAAAGTGTGTACATTCAAAATTCTCAATACTGAAATGTGAATCTCATGGATGCTTTAAGAAAAAAATATATGGGCAAATTAGTATGGAAATAGAATGGGAAGAACAATTAAAAAGTGATAGGACTCAGAAATAGCTTCTTGTGATGGTTTATTCATGTAAAAAAACATGTCAAGTTTGCTTGCATTTTCCATTTCAGCCATTGAGCCAGATCATTTGGAAAGAATTCAGCTATTCTTTATATTTCCAGTCTTTGAACTAATGTTTTTTCAAGGATGGAAAAGGTTCATTGATGCTTTTATAGATCTTATTCCTCAGATCAAAACAGAATTCTGGCACGGACCAGGATGACACTAGGTTTCTCAGGCAGCATGCCCAAGTTCCCTTGGGATTTAAGCCCAATTAAAACTTCTCCCAAAATAGCAAACTATTCCTTTTGTTACTGGCAAATACTCAGCAGTTATAGAATTAAATTTATATATAGATTCTTTTTTTTAAAAAAAATATTTAGCCCATGTTATAAATTTATGGGATGAAAAAAGAAATACTTTTGCAGACATAGAAAAAGAGAAACTGTTATGCTTATTGATTAAAATAAGTAATGACATTGTTGAGTAGATCTTGTTTCCTGGTTACTGTATAGACACTTCCATGCAGTTTTCTTGCTGGCATTTCAGAAGTGGTTTGCCATTGCTTTCTCCCAGTATGTGTTTTTAATAAAAAAATAAATAAACCCACATTCTCGTCTTCATCCCTAGGTAACTTTGTGGCCTCCTATTCTGGTTCATGAGTTTGTTGGGGTGTGTGTGTTCATTTTTGGAGGTTCCATTGTAACTTTAAACAGTTGCTAAGTGGCTGGTTGTAAGATGTAAGACTACCTGTATTGCCATTCTGATTAGCACAATACAGAGTTTCTTTTGAAATTTTTGGGGTCCCAGCTGTGACCTCCATTAGCTGTTGGTTCCAAATGACTAATCCTTGGAAATGCATGTTCTGATATTTATAAACCAAAGAATATGCTCGATTCTAGAGCCATTAATTCCCCAGGAGTATAACAAGGAACAAGCTATTTAGAAAAGAAAATCACATTGGTTGTACTATAATGAGTCACCCACTAAGCAAAATGGACAGTATACAAGACAGATAAAACAAAGAAATAAATGAGGTTTTCCTTAATTAATAACTTGCTGTTCATTACTGAAAATTTAAGTGTTTTCAACCACACCGGTTCAAGGAAGGATTGCTGCATCATTTACATATAGAAAGACTCCAGACAGATTTAGTAGTTGACATGGGAGCTTGAGGTGGTAAAAATTGGGTTTTGTAAGGGCAAGAAGGAATGCCAAAATGCAACCATCCTCCAGCCATTTGTAAACACAGATTACAGGTGACATGTTTTTTGAAGCTTCCCAGTGAACCTGTGTTAAACTGTTTTCACATGTTTCACAATAGAAATAATAGGCATTGATCAACAGAAGAGAGTCAGTTTCACCTGGAGTCAAAAAATGCCTTTAGCTCAAAAAGATCACGTAAAGGTTCCTTACGTATTTTTCAACTAGATGGTGAAGAATGAAGAAGGGATCAGACAGTTCTTTCAAAACTGGGCCCTGATCCTACCCCATCTCATCCCTGCACTTCTCAATTTCTTTCCAGTGGCAATAGATAGGCCTAGCTTGCTAATTACACTCAACAAGCTAAAAAGTGGAGGTGTCAAGGCTGCTAGCATCAAATGTTCTTGCTTGACAAGAGATGAAGAAGCAGCTATTTCATATGTTAAACTTGTGTATTGCTTTAAGAGATAGGGTTAAGGCTGGGAAGAGGGAGGAGAAAGATTGTACCTCAAGGCCAGATGAAATTAAAGAAGATAAGAACTTGGTGGGTTGTCTAACGGAAGGGCAACTGATTCTTTAAATTAATTGGAGATTATGATTAATGACAAAATTAGAAAGGTGGAAAATTGTGTTTAATATATTGTGCAAGGGGGTGGAGATTTCAGATTCCAGCTTCCTTCGAGAAAGCATTTGCCAGTGTATTAGGCTCAGGGCTTTTTTTTGTCATAGAACGCTCAGAACAGAGTTCCAGCACCTTTTTTGGATGGAACCTTGTAGGGTAGGCAAGGCGGGTTGTATGACGTGTGTGAGTTCCGGCACCTTTTTCTTTTACAAAAAAAGCACTGATTAGGCTAAATAAAGGACTTTTAAGGTAAACAATGCCTCAGAGTCACCTGAAAAGCCCATACGTCAGAAACTCAACAGGAGTCTCATTTGGTCTATCATGTCTCTTTTGTATATTTGGACCGATCAGTTCTAATCTTCA
Organism: Vipera ursinii; assembly: GCF_947247035.1. Classification (NCBI taxonomy): domain Eukaryota; kingdom Metazoa; phylum Chordata; class Lepidosauria; order Squamata; family Viperidae; genus Vipera; species Vipera ursinii. Next base: position 105,965,198 of record NC_139512.1, on the reverse strand, counting down.
GGAATCTGGACTATTGAATCTATCTACACCTACATCAGAATACCAGAATTGGGGTCTACCATTTGACATTTTTAAAGCTTTTTTGCTAGGATCAAATAACCTGCTGCCTTGACATTTTTGAAATGGGAAACAAGTTCATCCACTTCAGAAAGAGACGGAAATTCAGCTTTCTATACTGTCAGGGCAGTGGTCAAACACCAGACCCACAACTAGATTGAGCAGATCAAAAAGGTATCCTGGTATGCAGCACGGTTGCTGGGTACACTAGCAATATTCCCGCTTTGTCTCTCACTGTGAGGTAGCACAACTTCCTATAAAGACCTTTACATCTTGCCATCTCAGAAGCAAAATCACTAGTCAAGATAGCTTTATAAATCAATTCCAGTCCCCAGATGGAATACCTGAAGAACTCCCCATATTACAAAGATCGCTCTTTTGTACCCCGTTACCCTCCTGCGTGTGAAGAGGGAAGTTCACTCCTCCCACCTTGCACCCTGACAGCTCCCAAGAGCAACCACCATCTTTGGTTGGGAAGATTCAGGTAGAACCAGAAAGTTCTGCCTCCTTTCTTGTTGTATGGCAAGCAATGCCAACCTGGCAGGAAGCCAAGAATCTCCTTCCTTCCGGAGCTCATTGTCTTTTGAAAGTGATAGAGAAGTCTCTACTTTCAGTAGTGACCATTTGGATTTGTTCAGCCTACTTAAAGTATTTCCACTCTGCGTGAGCAGCTTTGTTGAAGATGTGGAGCAAGGGATAAAGGACAATAGGCATTTCTGTAAGGCTGTATGTGTCTCTGGGCCACATCAGTTGCCTTCATTATATGTTACTCCACTGTTTTTCAACCCCAGCATGCTGGGGAATTCTAGGAGTTGAAGTCCACACATCCTAAAGTTGCCAAGGTTGAAAAACACTGCTTTACATCATTAATTTTCAGCATACTCCAGTTTCTACAGTAATGGCAAACCTCAGGTTGTAGTCTACATTCAGCCATGGAAATCTATTCAGTAACTTTGAGCCAGTTGCTCTCTTTTAGCCCAGTCCTATTCCCAATATATGTTGTTGTAGAGATAAAATAAAGAACACTCACAAAGTGGATGGTTATACTGTATTAATTAATAATAATTGTAATAGCTATTTCCAATGCATTCCTCTGAATTTCGGAAGTATTCTTTATCATCTGTTTTTAAGCATTCCATGAAAGTTGCAGAGTGAAAACAGCTAATAAGGCTGGTGTGTCTGGTTTTTTTTTGCCATTGCTGACTTATTCTTGGGTTCAGACTTTTATTGATTGATTTTTCATCCTTTTCCTAAAGCACAACTGTAGCCAAACAATAATAGGGAGAATTTATGGCATAGTGTTTTAGAAAATAGGACTTGTTTACTACTGGCATCTTAGTGCTTCTCAGACCTTTATTTTTACAATAAAGCCTCATAGAGATCAAGCTTGATTCCTAGTGATTTCCTGGGGGATAACCATGTCATGTTCTTGGCAATACCAACAACAACAACAACTTTATTGATTAGCCCTTGGGCCGTATCAAAGTGCAAAGTTCCAGCAACAAACCGTCACCAAAACTTGATAAAAGCAATTTAAAATGGAATTTGATAAAATACAATTTAAAATGGAATTTGATAAAATACAATTTAAAATGGAATTTGATAAAATACAATTTAAAATGGAATTAAAATAAAATACAATTTAAGATGAAATAGTAATAAAATACAATTTAAGATGAAATAGTAATAAAATACAATCTAAAATGAAATTGTAATAATGTACAATAATTTAAGATATAGATAAAATATGATAACATTATATTTCGGAGTCGCCCTTGCAATCTACCCCAATCAGTCCCACATATACAGATCTTAACCGGATCATTTTGTTTAAATACTGTGCTACGTTAAATGTTATTTTCAAGTTCTTTCCGGACATAAGGTAAGTTATTTTGATATGGGGATCCCAATGGGTCATTCATTTGGTATATAGACCAAGATACCTGTCTCTCACCCTTTTATATAGACAACAGTCAAATAGGATGTGAGCCAGGTCCTTTACCTCTGCCGCTCTGCAAATGCAGAGACGCTCATTGTACGGTATAGCATGAAATCTCCCATATCTGACCATTGTGTCAAGCTATTTGAATCTCACTTTTGTAAATATCTCCCTATGATGTTTTGGGAGTTGTAACTTCCACTTGAAAAGTACATTTGTATTTACTCAGCCATTTCAAGTTACCCACCTTACTAAGGATAGCTATATCAGTTTGTGCTTCTATATCCTTAATTCTTTGGGCAACTCTTTTTTTAGATTGTTCTCCTGTTACGCAAGAGACAGGAAGGCCACAGCTTCTTACAAAATTTGTTAGTTTGGTGATCCAGGAGATTTGTGATTGTAGTTTTATTTGCTGTAGTAGGCATAATTTGGGGAGTCTATCAGTCTCCATTTCATTAACTTTGCACCAGTAGTTATAAGCTCTAATTTTAGATAATGCCTGAATTGTATGAATTCTCAATTCAGCTCTAACTGCTGCAGCAGATGTTCTTGGATCTACACCCAAAATACATCTCAAGTGCTGGGACTGTGTTTGTTCTAGGACTGTGGTTGAGTAAAGACCCCAAATTTCTGCTCCATACAAGACCATTGTGGTAACCTTAGCCTTATAAACCTTGAGTAATGGAGCTAGGGACCCTGGGTAACTATGGTTCTTTAGTTTGAGCAATAAATTCAAATGGGCTTTTGCTCTAAATGTACTTCGTTGATGGTGGCAGGCCCAAGATCCAGTCTTGGAAAAAGTTACTCCCAAATATACAAAGGTATTAACCTGCTCAATTGGTTCACCATCTAATTGCCACTTATGTCGCTGATGGTTTCTTCCAAACACCATTATTTTCGATTTAGATTTGCTAATGATTAGGGAGTTATCCTGGCAATAAGAGCTGAATCTTCTTAATAGCCTACGTAATCCTACTTGTGAGTATGATAATAAAATCATATCATCAGCATAAAGCAAGCTGTTACAGTAAGTATTTAGGATCATCGGCATGTGTACCATGGTATCTTAACCCTGACAAGTCATTGATGTATAAATTAAATAATAATGGGGCCAGGATACACCCTTGCCTTATCCCTTTATTTTTGTGAATCCTGTTAGTCAGGGCCCCATTAACCCCATACTGCACCCTCAAACAGGTACTTGTGTAAAGGGCTTTAATCAAAGCCAGGAGTCTGGGTTCTATTTTAAGAGATATCAATTTACTCCATAGTACATCTCTATTTACCATATCAAATGCTGCTGTAAGGTCTATGAAAGCAGCAAACAGGGGTCTCCTCTTATAGGCATATTTGGCAATTAGATGGTTCAAGACAAAGCAGTTATCAATAGTAGATCTGTTTTGTCTAAAACCTGCTTGTTCTTCTGTGAGGATGTTGTTTTCGTCTACCCAGATTTCAATTCTGTTCAAAAGGTACCTAGCATATATTTTTGCTACAATGTCAATCAGGCTGATGGGCCTATAATTACTAGGATGCTTTTTATTCCCTTTTTTATATATGGGGACAACTATTGCCATCTTCCACCCATCTGGTATATGGCAGGTGTTATTTATGTATGTAAAAAGACCTGCTAATACAGGGCCCCACCAGTTGGGAAATTTCTTAAATAATTCTGCTGGTAAAAAATCCTCGCCTGGGGCTTTATTGCTCTTTAAGCTTTTAATGATGGACTGTATCTCCTTTTCTGAGACTGGTGGCCAAGGGGGGAGAGTTCTAGGATTTACCAAATCACTGTTTAAAAATAATTTCTTTACCGGTTCGGTGGGGGCAAACAAGCACTGATAGTAATTCTCCCAGTCCTCAGCAGAGATTGGTATGTCAAATGCAAATCTCCGTTCCTTCAGGATACCTGCTACAGAGTGCCAAAATAATACTGAATTATGACTTCTGGCAGCCAACTCAAGTTCTGACCAGATTGAAATGGCAAAACGTTTTTTCTTTAATGTTATAGTTTTTTTATATTCCCTTCTTGTGTGCAGCATCTTAGCTTGTATATGGGCAGTAGGATTCCTCTGGGCAAGCCTCATGGCTGCCTTCAATTTCCTTTTCTGTCGCTGGCAATCAGGATCAAACCAGTGAGGTCTACCCACTTGGGCTCTTTTTGTAGTAGGTTTAGCTGTTAGGTGTTTCTTCAGTATGTTACAAAGATTGGAGAATGCATTGAAGGCTGACATCCAGTCAGTAGTAGATGACTGTATTGTTCTAGCCCACTTAGTAGCATTCTCTGTTTTAAGGCATTCTAATATTGCCTTAGTATCAACTTTGGCCCAAATTAACCTTTTATTTTGGGTCACCTCTACCTTTTTGGTGAGCCATCTGTCAGCCATGTTATATGGTCTTAAATCTGAGCGGCCTCGCAATGTCACACTTACAGGCTGATGGTCGCTATTGTCACTAAGGTGTACTGTGACCTCTGAGAAGAGGTCAGCCTTATCTCTAGACACACAAAAGAAATCCAGTACACTACTTGAATTGGCTGAGTGGTATGTATAAGGGTATGTACAATTCTTGTCCTTACCTCCCAAAATTTGAAGATTACCCTTAAAAATTAAGGAGGGCAATACCAAATAGGTTGTTTGCTATTGCCTCTTTTTCAGATGTCTTCCTTTCCTTTCCTTTCCTTTCCTTTCCTTTCCTTTCCTTTCCTTTCCTTTCCTTTCCTTTCCTTTCCTTTCCTTTCCTTTCCTTTCCTTTCTTTCCCCCTCCCCTCCCCTCCCCTCCCCTTCTATCCTCTCCTTCTCTCCTCCTTGACTTGGTTTTTATCTTGGAGGAGCCACTTGAAACAACTACCAAATTGTTGGAGAAAAGAGAAAAGTGGGAGAAGTGGCAGGCTTGAAAATAAATAGAGAAAAGACTAAAGTATTAACAAAGAATTTGACAGACAAACAGGATAAGTTTTCTCATTAACTCTCATTAATCTATGAATAGTTTACTCTTTCCTTTATCTCTGAATGATTGGGAAAAAGTTTAGACTACTCACTTTGGAAATCAAAAGATTACCCACCTTAAATTGTATTAAAACCATTGCTGTAGGATGTTTATCTCTTTATTATGGCTGTAGCTTTATAAAGAATTTTAATTATATTGTATAGTAGTCTTGGGAATAATGGATTATACACCTATTATTGTCTTATTCTTTTGTGATCTATATTCATGTTCCTGCATTCAATTGATTGAACCCCAGTAAATAATCGAACTGACCAGTATCCATGTTTATAACCCTGCTGCCAAATTGATTGACGTAGTTAAATTAAGAGCAATAGAGTTTCCTGCTGAGTAGACATAACAGATTACATTGTTCATTTTCAGAATAAATTGTGAAATCATAATTAATGACAACTTCCAGACAAGGCAAGTTGTAGTAAAGATGCTTCACTACTAGCTCATAAGCCGCTTAGGGCCTCTGCAATCCCACAACATATATTTGAGACCTGAGCCCATTTATTCCTGGCATAAATAGGATGCATTTGAATCCTTAGCCAAACTGGGATGTTTCTGAAAGTGCTGCAGCTTTATGGAGCTGGCAGGAAATCCTTGCCTTGCTTCCTAGCTCCTGCTTTGGGGTTTATTTCATCGGTCTCAATTTTTTTCATAAGAACCATTGGGATTTTTTTTTTACCATTGACATACAAGCAGACAAGGAGATACCACATGAAAGGCATAGACAGAAATGTTCTGCAAACAATTCTTAAGACTTGTTTGGTATGAATTAGTAATAAAGGGATGTTTTCCCCTTTTCTCAATTGCAGCAACATCTTGGGATGAGACATTAATGTTTTTCTTTTCATTTTGGGTTTTGAGGGTGGCAGATCTGAAAAATGATAACAGTTGGTCTTTGAACTGGTATTGAGGGATTAGGAAGAAATTAAGGCCTGAAAATACCCTTATTATATGCTTCATCTCCCAGAATAGCAAAGCAAAATAAGATTTTCCAATTAATGCTGAGTTTTTCTTTGTTTGGCCCTTGTATTTATCACAACACAGTGTTAAAAATGATCTATGCAATAGTTAGTACATATTCACACATTCATTTTAAGAGGTCTGCTTATATTCTAATGACGCATGCCGTTATGATTAGTATAAATGTTTTGCATACATTTTGCAAGGCAGAAATGTTTGATTTTCCCTTATTACCCAATTGATGGGCTAAGAAATCTTCACTGGAATTTACTTTTATATGAAGAAATGGATTTAACTTTGATTTGTCATGATAAGCTCTTTATTACTGTAGGTTAGTGGAACAGTGTTCTGATGAAGTCACTTTCTGGCTTTAAAAATGCAGTATAAAATTTGAGCCAGAGAAATGGAAGCCAGAGTTTACAGGCTCATCATATAACTTTTATGGGACATTGTATTGCATGATTCTATCTATTTCATGACGATCTAACATCATATGATACAGCATTCTTGCAGAAGCTAATTAAATCTAGGTACAGACAATGTCCAGATGAAACTCCACTTACGGTAGGCATTGCACATATATTCCCATTCCAAATACAACTGTAGACCTGATCTATTAGTTTTAGAAGAACTTATTCAATGGTAAGTCCAGTTCCACAGTCTAGGTAAAATAATAATCACTGCCTGCCCTGCCAAGAACTAGCAAGTATTCAGATTTGTATCATGTGGTAAGTCATAATCATGTACCCACACGTGGCTAAACCCTTAGCCAGTTCTGTTGACTAAGAATTGGCTAAGATGAGCAAGGATTGACTAAGAATTCTGTTGGCTATTGTTGATTCTAATATTTGCCTAGAATAAGTATAGCTAGTGGTTTATAGTTGCTGAAGTCTGGATGCATTTCGATAGGCCAATGTAAGGTAAGTAGTGCTGCTCTTTTGCATTGCAACCTGGAATTCAATTGACATATGGAACCTGTGGAAGCAAGTATGGTGCTCTATGGTATGAACAATGCTCTTTTTGGATTAGATTTCTTGAGACAGCAGGGTAGCTTGTGTATGGCTAGATTTGGGGGGTGGTTATGTCTCTCTTAGGGTGGAGTTAATATCAGCAGTGTTCCAGTATTTGAGGGGCTGCCACAAAGAGGGTGTCAAATTATTCTCCAAAGCACTAGAGGGCAGGACGAGAAACAATGGTTGGAAACTGATCAAAGAGAGAAGCAAACTGGAATTAAGGAGAAACTTCCTAACAGTGAGGACAATTAACCAGTGGAACAACTTGCCTCCAGATATCGTGGGCGCTCCATCACTGAAGATTTTTAAGAAGAGGCTAGATAGTCACTTGTCTGAGATGGTATAGGTTCTCCTGCTTGAGCAGGGGGCTGGACTAGAAGACCTCCAAGGTCCCTTCCATCTCTATTCTATTGTATTCAGCTGCCTTAGAAGAGGAGGTGGTGCACCCTCTCTTGAAAAAAGTGTTTTTGTTTTTTAATATTTTATTAAGTTTTATTATAAGATTAAAATATTGAAGAAACAAAAGCTAGAAAAATAAGAAAGCAAAAAGAAATGTGCAAAGAGAAAGGAAAAGGAAAACTTCTGGTTTCAGTTTTATATTTATTTTAATAATCTTCTGAATTAAAGTAGAAACCTGATCCTGGTGTTTCTTATTTTAATCACAAATCCACCAGAGATTATAAAAAGTACCCTTTTGCCATTGTATTCCCAACATACATTTGAAACTCCCTTATATACTTCTGACAAATTTTCAGGGGTTAAATTCCAATGATACATCATTGTATAAAAGTTTTCTTTAAAATTATAATTCAGTGTAAATTTCAAGCCATTAGTCCACATATTTTTCCAAACAATCATCTTTATTTTTTTTCTGACTATACTGAAAAACTTCCACCCAGTCTCTAAACTTGTCTTCTTTTGCAAGATCATCAAGAGGGTGGTGGAAAGTCAGCTTAAGAGGATCCAGAAAAAGTGATTATCTAGGATCATTCTAGTTAAGATTCAGGAACATGGAAAAGAAACATCGCTGCTTTCTCTGTTGGTTGACCTTATCATGATTTGGACGGAGGGACCAAACTCCATCTGGTCCCATTACACTATTTGATCATGCTTGTTACTGTCAATCTTAATATCCCTCTGGATTACTTGTGAGGGTTAGGGGTAGTGTTTTACAATGGTTCCACTTCTACTTAAATAATTCGTTTCAGTTAGTTGTCTTGAGGACAAAGGAGTCACATTGAGGAATACCCCAGGGCTTAGTCATCCATTAATGAAGTTTAACATGTATATGTAATGAAAACACTGGGAGAGGTCATCTATCATTTGGGAGTGATCTCAATATACATTTCCACCCCAGTCTTGCTGAAGTCTGGAGGCTGTGAGGAACAAAGTAGATATATAGATAGTTAGATGTTCGTCAGTAAACATCTAATCTTATGGAAGAATACTGATTTGGGAATTGTGGGCAGGATAGCCCTCTGTCTGAAGAAGCATGTCTGTAACTCAAGGGCCCATCTGAACTTGTGGATCCTGCTGGATCAACAGGTAGAAATCATGTCTAGCAGCCCTTTATCAGGGTAGACAGTATCTTATCCAGCATGATTCTGCCCTTCATGTGTGGGCATTTAAGGAGACCCTGCTGATGATTCCACAGCCATGGAAAGTAAGTCGGGTATGGAACAGAAGGTAGATATTTTTCATGGTGCTCTCCACTTTATGAAATAAGTTGTTCCCTGAATGGGATGAGAAAATCAGGGTCATGTTGTTGTGACATAAACTCAGACTCTTTTGCATTGGCACTGTGATGTCCCACACTTGTATAAAAGCAGTGGAACTTGTGTTGCAACAGCATAATACTGCTTTTATCATTTTGAAGAAAACCTAGTTATCTGATTGACACTTCTAGTTGCTGATGTGCCTGACCATTATGCTTCTTGCATTTTGGAAGACAGTAAAAACCATACTTCTTAAATGGGCATTGAATATCTAGCAATTTTACTTGGATGAATTTTAGTTTTGTGTGTGTGTGTGTGTGTGTGTGTGTGTGTGTGTGTGTGTGTATAAGAGAGAGAGAGGGTGGGGAGGGAGAGGGAGAGGGAGAGAGAGAGAGAGAGAAGATGTATGTTATGCTGTTTTAGATAAGAATTATTATTTTATTGCTTTATAGACTATCATATTTATGAGAGGGTGGTATAAAAGTAGTATAAAAACACATTTATAGAACATATCAGCACGTTATATTCAGTACATGTACTATTAAAATTAGGAAAGTGACACCATTCCCTTTCAAAACAACTACAGTAGCTATAGCTTTAGCACGATTTTTGGCAGACCATACTGAGTCGTGTTGCAATGAAACATCTCCTTTGAATTCCCACAACACTGCAGAAAGTTAGATGCAACCTCTCATGAGAATTACAAGATCAGACAGACCAGGAGCTAAACCATATGGCATATTGTGAAAGTGCTTCAGACACACAAGACATGGGAATCACTAGAAAGTACTGTTTCATATAAACATCCCAAAGAATAGGAAATATCTTCGAAAGTATACCAGGCAATACTGAATTCTGTGGAATGAACAACAGAGATATTGTATACACACACTGAATTCTGAGCTACCCCTTCCATTGTGAGGAGTGCTTTTTCAGCTACTGAGACAATGACCCTCCTGGTTTGTATTCTTAATGTTGTGTCAGGTGAGGATGGCTGCCTTCATGTACTGAATGGCTTCTTTTGCTGAAGAAAACATTGGAATGGAAAAGGTAGAATCATGGAGCAGCAGTAGCACAGCAAGGATTGTGAGAGCAATGCAAATAGAAATACAGAAAGCAGTGAAGAGGTTCAAGTCCACCCTGTCACATGGCTTCCATAAGGCTAGTTGCTCTCTCAGTCCAACTTCCTTCATATGGTACTATGCATCTATGCCACCCTGAGCTTCCAAATTAATGGCAAAATATAAATGCAGTTCCATTTAAAGAAAGTTAAGTATTTTTGTTTGCCTGGGTTTGAGACCTGAGTGCATTCCATTACTTGCCCCAGCTCCTGCCCACCTAGCAGTTCAAAAACATTCCAGTGTGAGTAGACAAATAGGTACCACTTCAGTGGGAAGATAACAGAATTCCAAGCACCTATAGTCCTGCTGGCCACATGACCACAGAAGCATCTTTGTACAATGCTGGCTCCCTTGGCTAACAAACAGAGATAAGCACCGTCTCCTAGAGTCAGAAACAACTGGCAGGGGAAACTTTTACTTTTATCTTTAAGTATTTTTGTTTTGTTTAAAGAGAAATAGTTCCTTGCCCATCCTGGCAATGGGGCAATTGGACAGAGCAGATAAGCCCTAGGTTTGCTATCTCACTTACCCATCATCTGAATGAGCACTAATAAAATGAAATAAAACTATAAGGAGAACATCTTGGGTGTTCTAATTGTTGCCGAGTTAAAACTGTCAACATGGTCTATGGCAGCTGGAAGTGCAAGGAATTGAAGACCATAACTTCCTGGAGGATTTCTCATCCTTCTCTGAATACTGCTGTTCACCTGTTGGTTGTTGGGTTGGAGAACAGCCATACATTCACTTCATCATATATACACAAGCAGGAATTAATCCTTGGGATTTTCTCCTCCTCCTCCTCCTCCTCTTCCTCCTCCTCCTCCTCTTCCTCCTCCTCCTCCTCCTCCTCCTCCTCCTCCTCCTCTTTCTTCTTCTTCTCCTTCTCCTTCTCCTCCTCCTCCTCCTTTTTTAATTCAATATTCCACAAGTATAAAAAAGTTAATCTAAAAAGTTAGTTATGTGTTTGAGTTTGATAGATTAGATTGAAATCTTTTCTTAACCATGCAGTCCATTTTATAACCTTTATTTTTTTTAAAGTGGGTAGGTTCTACTGCATCAAATAAAACAGAGCAGCTGTCAAGTACTGATTTATCAAATATTAACTGAAAATAACTAATATCTATTAATCTCATCTTACTCTGAAAGGCACCACAGGCCTAATTTACAAATATATTTTTCATACTCTAAGATGCTTTGTAAACAATGGTAATGATGCAATGATGAGCACAGAATTATTAATAGGAATGCATGGTTTAGAAGTGAAACATCTACCAAGAAAAACAAGTCCGGTTGCCTCTTGAAAAACCACCTTTGGGACAAGTGATGATACTAAAATAATCATCACAAACACCACACTTACCTTGATATAGTTAAAGTCTTTTGGCATTATCTTTAAGTCTTTTTGATATATATCTATATCTATATCTATATCTATATCTATATCTATATCTATATCTATATCTATATCTATATCTATATCTATATCATCTATATCATCTATATCTATATCTATATCTATATCTATATCTATATCTATATCTATATCTATATCTATATCTATATCTATATCTATATCTATATCTATATCTATATCTATATCTATCTATCTATCTATCTATCTATCTATCTATCTATCTATCTATCTATCTATCTATCTATTATTTTAATTCCATTTATATCCTGCCCTTCTCCAAAGACTCAGGGCGGCTTACAAGCTTAGCAGTAGCCTTCATTCTATGTATATGCCTGCTTATTAGGGCTTTCACACACACCCCAAGCGGCATTTTTTACAAAGTCAGCTTAATTACCCCCAACAATCTGGGTCCTCATTCTACCTACCTCGGAAGGATGGAAGGCTGAGTCAACCTTGAGCCTGGTGGGATGCGAACCTGCACTAATTGCAGGCAGCTGGTGTTACTTAAGGAGGCATTAGCCCACTGCTCCACCAAGGCTCAATAGTCTATATCTTCAGTCTGTAGCAGACAAATTGGCAGATAGCCACTTATGTATCTCCAATATTTACAAATATTTCAGAAAGACATTTTGGTAGATACAGCATTAAAACATGATCCTTTGGGTCCATAAGGGAACTTGATCCAAATTTTACTGCACTTAAAAATGGCAGTGATTTTCAGTAACAGGCAGGACACTACGGTGATTTTTAATCCATCCTGTGCTTTTGAATGAAAAGCATCACCTAAGCATGTAATTGTAGTTGAGCAAATGACCTCAGTATGCATAAGCATCACTGTTTTTCTGCTGCTTACAGATTCCATCCAAATTCTTTGCTTTACTTGGAAATTCACTAGGAATATTTAATGAATCATTTTACCCAACTCCTATGTATGTCTGTAAGTTTCTGGAGCTTTAGGCAGTTTCCATGCATAGAATATATTTTACTTTTGCTTGTATGTAGATAGGGGGAATAGAGAGTAACAGAAGCCTTCCTTCCTTCCTTCCTTCCTTCCTTCCTTCCTTCCTTCCTTCCTTCCTTCCTTCCTTCCTTCCTTCCTTCCTTCCTCCCTCCCTCCCTCCCTCCCTCCCTCCCTCCCTCCTCCTTTTCTTTTTCTTTCTTTCTTTCTTTCTTTCTTTCTTTCTTTCTTTCTTTCTTTCTTTCTTTCTTTCTTTCTTTCTTTCTTTCTTTCTTTCTTTCTTTCTTTCTTTCTTTCCACTGCCAAAAAGTATTTTAACAACTGTAACATTTTCCACTCAGATTCTTGACTTTTTATTTTGTTTTCTTTGGACAGCCATGCATGTAATTGATACATATATTCCATGAATATGTATCTCCAACAGTTGATCTTCCCTGTTGTCTGTAGAGGGCAGCTGAACTGTACAACATCTATGTTAATAAGGGCCTCACTGGAAAGCTATACTGTCCTATGGCCAAGAGCCTTGTCCATCACACACCCACTAAGGGTTGATTCAGATCTCCACAAGCAAGCAAATCTCCTGAATTTTCCTTGGAAAGCTGCAGCAATTCCTGGAACAGTGGGGCTGCTGTAATGTTGGGAATTTGTGCTGGCTGTGTGTAATATATATTTTGCATAGTATTATAGCCAAGGACAGACTGAAATTGCTTATGGAAAGAGGAAAATAAATATGTGTGGAGACCCTTTAGTGACAAAAACAGGGTAATATCAGGTAAAGTCCATGCGGTCATTCTTGCCTTTCCATACTCCACACCCACATACACAAAATATCATAGTTAAACAGTAATTACTTAATTTCACATGACAGCTTTCCTATTCCAAAATTCTCTACATACGTTACAATTCGTAGTTGGCAAAGCCATTTGATTGGGCAGAGTTTCAGCAAATCATTTAATATCACACATGTCCAAGATATTAATTTCAATACCCAAACTTTGTTTCACACCACTGATCTCCAGTTTTCTACTCAACAAACTCCTGGCTTATAATACATTATTGGATTCCACATCTGTCCTCCAGACCTTGAAAAATTATGCAAAAGAATGCATAGGCTAGTCCAGCCCACCATTATTGCTCTATACTGAAATTTTGGGAAAGAAAGAGGGACATGTGAGTCAATAGCTTCATACTTTGGTGCAGTTGCTGCCATTGTTATACATGGTCTCTGACTGGTGTGATTGTTTATTTATTTATTTATTGAGATTTCTATACCGCCCTTCTCCCTAAGGGACTCAGGGCGGTTTATCATAAGTTCAACATATACATATCATAGCCAAGTAGGTTTAGACTGTCAAATAAGATTATATGAATTTAACAATTTGCTGGTGTTCAGAATGATTTGGGAGGGGAAAGTATTAATATTTCCCCACTAGATGATGAAGAAATTAGTGGTTCAATTTTCCTATACCATATTGGTAAAAAGAAAATATGATTAATTGTCGTAATGGTGGTGACTACATGTGCATGATAGCAGAAAGAAAAGAAGAAAAAAATTACTACTCTAAACATTAGGTAACAGGTAATGTCAACAAAAGTGCGTATAGTCAAGGCTATGGTCTTTCCAGTTGCAATGTATGGCAGTGAAAGTTGGACCATAAGAAAGGCTGAGCGCCAAAGAATTGAGGCCTTTGAACTATGGTGTTGGAGAAGACTCCTATGAATCCCTTGGACTGCAAGGCGATCGAACCGGTCAGTCCTAGAGGAAATCAACCCTGACTGCTCTTTAGAAGGTCAGATCCTGAAGCTAAAACTGAAATACTTTGGCCACCTAATAAGAAGGAAGGACTCACTGGAGAAGAGCCTAATGCTGGGAAAGATTGAGGGCAATAGAAGAAGGGGACGACAGAGAATGAGGTGGCTGGATGGAGTCACTGAAGCAGTAGGCGTGAGCTTAAATGGACTCCAGAAGATGGTAGATGACAGGAAGGCCTGGAGGAACGTTGTCCATAGGGTCGCGATGGGTCGGACACGACTTCGCAACTAACAACAACAACAAATGTCAGCTCTGCATCAAGATGACAGTAATTTAGTAAAATGTGAAAACTTAAGTTAATCAAACTGAGCTATTAAGTGGTCTTACAAATTTCATTAAATAAAAATACATCTGTTTAAAGAAATGTATTGTGTAGTGGGTCCGACGCAAGAGAGATGCCAGCCGGTGTGTGAGTTCAGCTCTTTATTGGAAGGGGAAGTGAACTGAGGAATGAGGGCTACCTGGCCTCCTTATATACCTGGCCAGGTAAGCTAACAGCCGATGGGGTTGGCCCTAGGTTTCCCGCCGAAACTGTCCAGGCCAACGCCCCCTGATGGCTGTTGCTATGCAGATGCCTGCATACATAACACCCCTCCCCCCTTAGAGAAGACCCACATAACAACAACAACATGCAACTACTATAACTATGAGTATATATATAAAAAAACAGTGGTGTCCTTGTGTGAGGGTCACTTGCACACATAGTCCGACAGGTAGACTGGTGTCCTGTGTAGACGGGTGGATCGTCTGGGTGTGCTTGGCCCCTGGGCTTGGACCGTGGGTTCCTGAGGCCTTTGTGCAGGGCTGCAAGGAGCCGGCATCAGGAAGTCCTCCTCCTCTGGTCCCTGCCCTGTGATGTTCTCAGCTGGGTTGACCCCTCCTGGAGTGTGGTCCTCCTGTTGATCGTGTGCGTTGAGTTCAGGGACGTGTGTGACGCACTCAGGGGCGTGTGTGACGTGCTCAGGGACTCTTCCTCTGAGCTGATCGATGTGTCGCCTTATGCGTCTGTCCCCCTCCACCCCTACAATGTACGAAAGGGGTCCTGTTTTCCCGACCACTGTCCCCGGAACCCAAGGATGTCCAGCCCCATAGTTCCTTGCCCAGACCAGGTCCCCCAGGTTGAGGACCCTGTGTGTGGGTGATGATGGCAATGGTGATGGTAGTGATGCTGGTGGTGATGGTGATGATGGTGATGTTGCCCTACCGGTTTCGGCTGCTACCCGGTCTGGGTGTAGGCGGTCCAGCTTGGTGATGAGGCGCCGTCCCCATCACAGTTCTACTGGGCTCTTGCCAGTAGCCACGCATGGTGTTGTGTGTTGGGCTAGTAAAAATTTGGCCAGTCTGTGGTGCCAGTCCCCGCTGATGATGCACCGGAGTGCGTCTTTGGTTGTCCTTACCATCCGTTCAGCCTGCCCGTTGGTAGATGGATGGAAAGGCGCAGAGGTGGCGTGCCTAATCCAGTTCGCCTTCAAGAACGCCTGGAAATCAGCAGCAGTAAACTGAGGCCCATTATCAGACACAATTACGTCGGGGAGGCCGTGTGTGGCAAAGAGAGCTCTGAGCACCTGGATTGTCCTCCCCGAGGTCATGTTGGGGATAGGGACTACCTCTAACCACTTGGAGTGACTATCCACCACTACTAAAAATAGTTGACCCTGGAATGGCCCGGCATAGTCAATGTGAATGCGGGACCATGGCGTGTGTGTGGCCTCCCACCGGTGTACTGGTGCATGTGGCACTTCTGGCCTGGATCTCTGGCACGTATAACAGGCCTTGACCCGATCCTCAACCTCCTTGTCCAACCCGGGCCACCAGAGGTATCTCCTAGCCAGTGCCTTCATCCTGACCACCCCCGGGTGCCCTTCGTGTAAGGAGTTCAATACCCTGGCACGTAGTGCGGGTGGAATGATGACCCTGCTACCCCAAAGGAGGCACCCTTTGTGTGTGGAGATTTCATCGCGTCTAATGAAATAGGCCTGAAACTCTGGTCCCGGGGATTTGTCCTGCCACCCTGTGCAAACCCATGAGTGCACCCTGCCCATGATGTTGTCTGTGGCTGTGTGGCTGGCAATGTCCTTGGCAAGAACTGGGCACTCTGGTAGTTCCTGCAGGGCTAGGATCTGTGTGGCTGGTGCTGGGTCTGGGTCGTGTGTGTCTAGGGGGAGCCTACTTAGACCGTCTGCGTGGCCCATCTCCTTCCCTGGCTTGTGTACCAGCTTGCAATTGTAGGCTGCAAGGAAGATGGACCACCGGAGCATCCTGGGGGACAGAATCTGGGGGGTTTGCCTGTCTGTGGTGAACAGGCCCAGGAGTGGTTTGTGGTCCGTGAAGACAGTGAACTCCCTGCCATATAAATAATCGTGGAATTTCTTGATTCCTGCCACGATTGCCAGGGCTTCTTTGTCTATTTGGGTGTAGTTTCTTTCTGCTCCAGACAGTGTCCTAGAATAGTATGCTATGGGGACTTGTGCCCCATTGGGCTCAAGGTGGCTTAGGACAGCGCCCACACCATAAGGGGATGCATCGCAGGCGATACAAATGGGCTTGGACTCGATGAAATGGGTTACTGTGGACTTGTTCGACAGCAATGCCTTCAGGGCCTTGAAGCTCTGATCATGGGTGGCCGTCCAGGCCCATGTTGCCTGTTTGTCTAGCAGCCTAGACAAACGCTTCATCTCCCAGAGCTCCGCGGAGAACCATGGAGCTCGACGGGATCTGCATCGGGTCAGGGGCCGCAAGGGTACAACTCGGTCAAGAGCCTCAGTGGCTGCCCTTTCCCAAGCTTCCACTAAGGCATCTGCCGAGCTGTGAGTGGGGGAGGCAGGCGGGGACCCCAGCGCTGCCTGGAATCTCGCGGAATCCATTAAGCGTCTGGGGCGGTACCATCTAACTGGTTCCACACACCCACGGCGGGGGGTGGCAAAACGGAAGACCAGCCGCAGGAGATGATGATCGGTCCATGACAGGGGCATAATAATTGGGGAGCCCCCACCAAGATCATCTAACCACCGACCAGATAAGAAAACTAGGTCAAGGGTGTGGCCTCCCTCATGAGTCGGTCCTGAAATTACTTGCGTCAGGTCCATGGCCGTCATGGAAGCCATGAACTCCCGAGCCAACTCAGATGATCCTCCCAGAGATGGTAGATTGAAGTCCCCCAAAACTATAAGTTTCGGGAACTCAACCACCAACCCAGAGAGGACATCGAGAAGCTCAGGCAGGGCTGCTGCTGCGTGACTAGGCGAAAGGTACACCAGCAGCAAGCCCAACTGCGCACCAGGGCCGCATCTCAAGAAGAGAGACTCACACCCGACTATCTGCGGAACGGTGGCCTCCCGCGGAGCTAAGGTCTCCCTCATAACAACAGCCACTCCCCCACCCCTACCCTGAGCCCGAGGCCGGTGTAGCACCCGGAAACCTGGTGGGCAAAGATCAGCCAGAGGAATACCGCCCTCTGGGCCCAACCAAGTCTCCGTGATGCAAGCCAGGTCCGCCTGCTCACCCTCGACCAAGTCACGGACGAGAGGAGCTTTATTAACGACAGACCTGGCATTCAAGTACACCAGCCGGAGCTCAGGAGGCTGCACATCCTCACTCCTGGGACCTTGGGGCAGAACAAGAGGGTCGGAACGCCTCACCGCTTGCAAGTAGCAGAGAGGCCTTCCCTGAGATCGATACGGCCCTCTGTTTCTGCACCTGCTGCCATTCCCTAACATTGTGGGAATAGGCATTCCCACGAATTGCCCTGGAGCCCCGGGGGCGACCGACCCCCGCTCCTCCCCTCCGCGATCAATCCCGGCCCTGGCCTGAACAGTGGTTGCTGGACTGCCCCCCATATCCAAACAACCAAAAGAAGTTCCCACCCCCTCCCTAACCTCCTAAAAAATTTAACCAAAAAACTAACCAGGGGCCTCTTATTTGGCTTATAACGGAGGCCCCTACCCCTGCCCAGCCATCTCTCAGGGTCCCAACACTCGGGCCCTTCATCAAGAGGAGGTGTAAAAAGTAAGGCGGGTCGCTCCCAGGATGGGGGGGCCCCCCTGAGAGCATATAAGGTCATGCTAGAGTAAGTCAGACGCATGATCTTAACAAGTCCGACAAAAAAACAGCAAGGCAGACCAGATCAACATGGGAGGATCTCAAAATAAATAAATCGAAGGCAAATGACCAGAGAGCCAGCCCAGCTCCACTGCCACTAGAGCTGGGAAATCCCGGAACAGATCGAATCCCGCCCTCTCACGGCGGTCAAAGCCGGGGGGCAACCTGGTACATACAAACCGGGGGAGCAATACCCCCCAGAGCTCTCACCTCTGGGAGGCAGCAGATGTAAAAACTTAACCACTCTCCCACAGTGGTTACAACCCGGGCCTTCTATTATAGGGGAGGGGGGAGAAGGGGAGGGAGTTAGAGCAAAGAATCTAAAATACATCAGGATTAATAAGACGGCATGGTCACAAAATGGTAGGAGAGATTCCGGTTATATAAGTCACTTCCATGTTGCAAAAAAGACTGGATGATAGTCAGTCAAGAATGGAAACCACAACATGGTCCAATGATTTTCTGGCGGCGCAGAGATTAAATTTTGCCTCACAAATGTCCGAGGCAACAGCGTCCGCGTTCCACCACCAGGCCAGGTCGCCATATCAGAGAGGCCCACTCCCTTCACCGTCAGCCATCTCGGAAACCAGCTAAACAACGTCTCCACCACTCCAGCATTTTCACCCCCCCGCCGCTCCAAGCCGCGATTCATAGTCAGTCCAGCAACACGCGGCTCCCCAAGCAGCAGGAAGGCGTTCCAGAGCATCACCGAGCTGTAAAAAAATTAATCCGGGCGTCACAGATCTCAGGAACACCACCAGGCACCGTAGAAGGGGTCTCGGGACCTCCGTTGCACAAACGGTCAGCCGGTCGGAGCCACGCTGAGCAAAGCTTCAGCAAAAATCAGGGTCTTTCCAGGTGCCTCAGCAGCCTCAGCAGTCTCCATCGGGGCTCCGCCCAGCTCCTCCGCACCCAACAGCCTCCATCGGAGTTCGCCGGGTCCCTGCGGCACCGATAAACAGAGCCAGGTTACATGGAGGACCTTCTGTCTCCAGCCATTTCTCTAGTCAGGGTTGGCATCCTCAGGTGTCTCTATTAGGAAATGTCATCTTGTGGAACCTCTCATGCCTTCTCTTTTACAGTGTGGAAAATTGTCCCCTTTCCTCAAAGATTACAATGGTCCCAACCCTTCTGGGTTGTTTTTTCTTGGGGGGGGGGCAGGTAGCAAAGACTTGGATGTTCCCTCAGTCTCTTTAGCTAGAAATTTGAAGCAACACTTTCAGTGAATTAGTTTGTTTTAGTCTACATGTATTGAATATGAAAGATTTTGAATGCTGTGGGCAAATGAATATGTATATAGTATTATTACTATTAATAATAATAATACTATTAGTTTATTTTTGGTATCATATTTCATTGTTTTTAATCCTCTGTGTGTAATCCAGAGTCACTGCCATGAGATGGTTGGGTATATAAGTTGTTTAAATAAATAAACATTATAATATGTATGTATATGTGTGCATGTGTGTGTGTGTGTGTGTGTGTGTGTGTGTGTGTATGTGTAATGTTATGTCTTTCAAGAAAATGTAACTGCAATGTTTTTAAAATTCAATTGGATTCTTTAAAAAGCCTTTAAAGAAATATCCCAAATGAACATGATATATTCCCAAAACATGAGATCCTAATGAAAAACAAAACAGCTGTTTATCTGTAGTCAGAATCTGTATCCTATACATTCATATGTACAGGGTGTATAGGTCCAGAAGATTATCATGATCTGTAACTAAACAAAATCATCTGTTAAGTGGCTGCTTTTAAAGGAGACATTTCTAAAGGTTGTTGGTTTTTACATCAAGTTCCTACTAAAGGCACAAAGGAAGCTTGGCTGTTGCCGAGGCTGCTGCTTCTCTGGGCCAATTGGCAGCCCAAGCAGCCAACAGCCATCTGAAAGCATCTCTAAATTGTGGTCAGTGTGTCTAATGCTGGAAATTCAATGGCCTAGGTAAGTTGTTTACTTTCTCTCATTCTGGCACCATGCTGGACCTATATTTAAATGGACCAAAACCAGCCTGAACCGGTAATTTAATGCTAAAGGAATTACGGCTGAGATCCTATTTGGCCATCTTTGGAGGGAAAGTGGGGCTTGCTTTGAGTAAATATGCATCAGACAGAGTGGTAAGAAGTGACGAAGGGAGGCTCTTAAGTTATCACCCAAAAATGATCCCCAGCTGGAGAATGTAAGGGATCTTGGAACACAACCAGGGAGAGCCTGGTGCTCTTCGAGGAGGAGGAGGAGGAGGAAAGCTGATGAAACCATACTGCGTGTGGCAGAAAAAGATGACGAAAACAAGACCATGAAAAGCAGTCAATGCAAACCCCAAAGCTGTGTATTCTCTCTGTTTGGTTACTCTTGGAACAATGTGGGAACAGCCATCCAATATCCTAGGGCTTTTGTTTATCTGGGGTTTTTTTGAGGGGGGGGGGGAAATGAAAAAAAAAGCCTAAAAAGGAGAGAAAAACAAGTGTTGCTTCCAAATGGAGAGTCATGTGTTTTGATTCAATCTAATTATACAAAATGATATTTTTCTAACCCCTGAATGGTGCCCTGCTTCTTTGTGTCCCTCTTCATTTGTTTAGCACAGTCAAATATCCAAGTCTTAGTTACTTTTGAAGGAAGAAATGGGGATTGGGGTGGGTGGGAATCCTAGGCTTTGGTATTTGCTACTCTCTGTTTCTTCTGGCCTTGTAAACAAAGCTCATGTTTTCCTCACGTCGTGGCCCTCTTCCTGCAATTCCTACATTAGTTATTGTTTTTTTTTTAATTTTCATTTTGCTCAGGAGCACTTTCACAACTTTCTAGAGCTATTATTGTGCTCCTCAATTCTGTCAGTCCCCAACTGATGGAACATGAGCAGGACATCTTCAATGAGGCCTTGATTCCCAGGGGTCTAGGCGGAACTGGGCCCCAGGATGACCTGTGGAGGGATAGCAAACAAATATTAAGCATGTATTTGTGAAATCCATCAGATGAGCTTCTCAGGGGCAAGAAAAAGATGGAAAGAGAATCGTGTTTCTGTCAAGTTAACTTGGTAACAGGCCATTTTGGGAAAGTAAGGGGCTTGACCCACTATTCTCTAGCCCCCTCTCTGCTTTAAAGGGAAGAGGCTAGAGAATAGTAAGTTTCTGAGCAGGGATAATAACATGCTTAGCTTCCTCATTTTTTCCCCAACCATTATTTTGCAATGTGGGCTTTTTATATGCATGAAATTGATTGATCTGTTTCTACCTTTTCTGTTCAAAATTGATAAAGTACATCTGCAGGCTTACAGCTACTAAGATTTTAAAGATTAATTCAAAGGCTTTTAAAATGGAGTTATCCTTCCTTTGATTTCTAGTTATTTTAGAGATGTAGTCCTTCCCAGGATTCCTCTCATGATTGGGAAAGTTTGTTGGGAAAAGATCTCCCCCCCAAAAATCTCTATCCATCCATTCCTTTTTCTCTCATGGGGAGAGAGGGAGAGGGAGAATGCTGTGATTTTATTCTCTATTTGTAGAACACTCATGCGTAAGCATAAACTAAAAATTGTTCTGTACCAGCCTGCTACCGGCCCTGCAGCAAAAGCAGGGACAACCCCTTTACAAACAGCAAGAGGCTGGAATAAAGCCTGCCAAATTTATTCACATAAAACAGAGCAAGACAAGACACCAACCATGAAACAGGAGCTAAGAAACAGGAACTATCCAAGCGGTTGCCTTCAGCAAACCAGCCCTCCCACACATTCCCCTTAAATACAGTTCAGGGTGTGGCCTCTCTCTGCCTCCTTCCGAGGTGCCCCATTGCCTTCCTCTGTTTACTCCTGATTGACTGCCTCCTGCGTCAGGCGTCCTTGAACAGGGCCAGCTGTGGGTCATCTTCATCCACACTGTCAGGCTCACACGGCTGGGTCTCCGTCGTGACCAGGTGGGAGGGGCCCGGCTGAGGGCTCTGCGGAGCCTCAAGGCCATCATCAGCAAGCTCTTCAACACCCCCCTCCTCCTCCTCTGAGTTGTCCGACCCAACTGCCGAACCCACAGGCTGACCCTGAATCACAACAAAAATATTGCTACTAAATATTAATGGCACTTATAGTTACATCATATGATATCTGGATATTTTGTTTTCAAAATGCAGTTTTATGTGTGTCAACATGATGGCATTCTTCTGGGCCAGCTCAGTTTACAGTGGTTCTCCTTCTTCCTTTAGAGATAATTCCAGTTGGTTTGGGTCTGGAATCTGCAGAAGGATTGATCCAATCATAGATGCTTGATATACAGGATGCTTTAGGCTTCATTTTCTGCATGCTTCTTAACATCCACATGAAGCCACTGGGGAAAATTATTCATGGGCATGAGAAGCAGCATTATTAGTACCCCAAGATACTCTACTATTATTTCTGCTCCTGGCTGAACAAATGAGGCTGTTGAGACTCTGTTCCAGTGTCTGGGGGCTGTGGAGAAGTGGACAAGGAAGAACAGATTTTGACTGAGTGGATTTGGGTTTGGGCCTCCTGGATCCTTGAATATGAGATTTTCCATTTTGGTCCTTCCCCCTCTGAGCTACTACACAATTTTGGAGTCCTCTTGAACTCACAGTTCATGATCAAAGGGCAAATAATTGCTCTAGCCAAGCAGCTGTAACACATCTAGCATGGAAAACTGTATCACACATGTTAATTGCACCCGTTCCTGGATCTGGAAGCCCTTTTCACTGGCTGTCACAGCCTAATTACCTCCCAATTGAACTACTGTAATGTTCTCTACATGGGACTGTTGTTAAGGATCATGTATAAATTACAATTGACTTAGAATGCATGAATATGCTCATGTAACATCGCCACTTGCGAGCTGTACAAGCTTCCTGCAGGCTTCCATATGCAATTCAAGTTGTTGCACCTCATGGCATAGAAATACATTATTTGTAAGACAACGTCTCCCTGATGAAATTCTCCACCCTTTACAATAGGATGGATGTTCTTCCAAGCACTTTTTCTGAAACAGTGCTATCTAATGGGTTCCCCCCAAGGCATGCCCTTTCTATTACAGCACCTGCCCTCTGGAAAGATCTCACCACCATTGAGATATGGTTAGTCCTAATTATTATTATTATTATTAATTTTATTTGTATACCGCCCTTCTCCTGAAGGACTCAGGGTGGTGAACAGGGCAATGCATGTTAAAAGACAAAATACAAAAATTAAAAGAGATTAAACAAAATGCCCACAACTCTTACAATAAGTTAAAACACATTAAAAATAAGTTAAAACACATTAATAAAACCCAACCCCATCCCATCAGGCCAGGCCAGCTTGTTCGAAGAGGTAAGTCTTTAGATCGCGCCGGAAGGAGCGGAGGTCGGGCGCCATCCGGAGCTCAACCGGAAGATGGTTCCATAAATCCGGCGCACCCACAGAGAACGCCCTCCCCCTGGGGGCCACCAGTCGGCATTCTTTGACCGGTGGCACCCTGAGGAGGCCCTCTCTGTGGGAGTGCACTGGGCGGAGGGAAGTTGATGCCGGCCGCAGGTGCTCCCTACGGTATTCTGGACCCATGCCATGTAGGGCTTTGTAGGTCATTACCAACACCTTGAATTTCACCCGGAACACAACTGGAAGCCAATGCAGCTCGCAGAACAGAGGTGTAACATTGGCCTTCAGAAAAGTAGTAAAAAATATTAAGGGTTGTAGATTAAACTGGAAAGCTTGATATTCTATTAGAAGTCATTACAAATAATTTCCATTTTGTCCCTTTGAATGAAGTAGTCACTAGGAATCAAGTTTGACAAGGCAATCTATGCTACTATATCATTAAGCATTATTGTGTTGGCTTAAATAAATATTGTAATGGAGAACAAAAAGATATCCAATAGGTCCAAATGAGATATAATGTCTGTCCCATAGACTGATGCTGTGCAGAAGATTTTTTGATTAAGAATGACACAGTGAGTGGAGTAATGCTGATATGGCAGAAGGAAGGATTTGAACCTTCCAATGTCTTAGTAGAAATTGAAACAGCTTCCCAGAGTTTTCCATACTGGAGAGTTCTTTCTGTGTGAATGGCAGATTCTGAGAAGAAGCAAGTCTGCCATGGTCTAACATTCTTTCAACCCACCCCCATTGCCATAGACCCAGTCTAGTTTACCCTTCCTCTACTACCAGTAGCAATATAATTTTTTTAAAAAGTAGATTCTACTTAGTGTTAATTCATGTATCAAACACCACATCTGATTTGGCCTTAACTCAGTCACTTCTTATTCCTCCAGACTGAAAGTCTTCACAAGATATTGAGACTACAAATCCCATAAAGTCCAAGCATGGTAGAAGGCACCAGGGGGCGGGATGCTGAGCTAAAGTATCCCTTAGGATGGAATAATCTGATTGAAACTCCCGGGTTATAAGCAAAGTTTTTTTTTAAAAAAAAATCCCATTTATATCCCGCCCTTCTCCGAAGACTCAGGGCGGCTTACAATCTAAAGCACAAATCAATGTGCTTAGCAATAGCCTTCATTCTATGTATATGTCTGCTTATTAGGGCTTTCGCCCCCCCCCAGCGGCATTATTACAAAGTCAGCATATTGCCCCCAACAATCTGGGTCCTCATTTTACCTACCTCGGAAGGATGGAAGGCTGATTCAACCTTGAGCCTGGTGGGACTCGAACCTGCACTAATTGCAGGCAGCTGGTGTTACTTAAGGAGGCATTAGCCCACTGCTCCACCAAGTACATTCACGAACATAATGTTCTTCCTTAGAGTGAACACTATGATGAGCTGTCAAATATCCTAAACAGGAAGTAACTGTACAATAATTTCTATGGGCCAACTACTAGTTTTCACATTGCTGTTATTCCTCTGTTTTTCACTTGCTCTCAGTGATATTCTGTTTACCCAGGCAGAAAAATCAAATTACCTCACTTCACCTCTGAAGAGAGGAGGGAACTAAGTGGGCCCCTTTTCCACCTTCTCCATGGCTACATGGATTGCCCTTCTCCATGGCCATGAGAAAGAAAGAAAAGACCAGTTGTCAGAAGGAGCCCAGAGGAGACTCTAGGGCAGGGGTGGGCAAATATGGCCCCTTTACGACCTGTAGACTTCAACTCCCAGAATTCAACTCCTGGGCTGCCTCAGGAATTCTAGGAGTTGAAGTCCACAGTTTGTAAAGGGGCCATAACTGTCCATCCCTGCTGTGGGGAATGCTTTTGCCTGAGTGTCTGTGTGTGATGATCTAACTCCTCTTGAGGTTCACAAAGGAGTAGTACTCCCAACTGTGGGTCTTGATTTGAACTGAAAACTATTATTTTGCCTTTATGGAGGACATCAGAGAGCAGAAGGAAAATTTTCATGGGGTAAAGCAGCTACCTTCTTGTTTCTTTGGAGATTGGGCTGCCTAGAGAAAACCAGGAAGATATTTGTGGTCCCAAGGGAACCTTTTCTTAACCCAAAACCCAGTACTCTATTGCAAGTTCTTTCTGTTGCTCAGGGGTGGGTGGTTTGGCCTTGTATCAGTGATTATTATTATTATTATTATTATTATTATTATTATTATTATTATTATTATTATTATTATTTTGAGGGGAGGAGGAGTGTAGAGGTAGTAAGCTCAGAGCTTGTCATCCTCCTTTGAAATCATGTTGAATTGGACATATGCCTGAGTAAGGATGTTGCCTGTTTGGTTGCAAAGCTGTTTTTAAGGGCAATTCATTTCTCTTTACTATATGTACTGTCTTGTGCCATCAGGTTTGATTTGGGCTAAACACGATCCCATTGGTCTGCTTAATATGTAATGCCAAATGCCAAATGGACTGGTTAATATGAATATAGTACAGTATTACTTGCTACTGTAGGTTACAATAACTTTTATGATACATTCATGGTTATTGTTCCATTCTAAGAGTTGAATTTATGCTTTATTTTCTGTGAGATACTTGGAGCAGGATAAACCTCTGGAAAATGTAGGACATCAACAAATTAATTATGACCATAAAGAAACCATGGATTTTTTTGTGTGTGTGCTCCTCTGTCGCAGTCAGCTCACTTGGCCACTGGAGGGCAGTAGCACTCTTTATGGGATGCCCTAGATAAAAAGTGGGGGCAGGGGAAGGATGACCACTCCCTTGTGTGGATCTGATAATTGACACTGAGAGATTTGACTCAAATGAACTGGCATATTATTTGGTTCCCCACAATTTAGCTTATATCTCCATGGCTAAATCAAATAAAGGAATTCCTGACAGATGGTATCTGATCTTCTGAAGTGATCTTTTGATTCCGGCAAGGGTAAATGTAATTCATAATCTCAAAGATTTTAGAAACCATAATATGAGGTCTCAAATTTGGAAGAGTGAGGCACCAGCATGAAGACATCCTGCCTGCAAAACAATCAATGAATCCCATCAATCTGAAGAAATAAAGAACTATTTCTTCTGATAGACACTTTTCATAAAGATTTTTGCAGGTTCCCAGTCATATCTAATCATTATTATTCCATGAGATTTATTTGCAACTTAAGGTTCCACATCAGCATGGTATTTGAAGTCAGGGGAATTGACAGGAGTGGAGGTGTGGGGTGATCAACACAGCATCAAAATGGCAGACTTGTAAGTTATCTTCACAGGCAGCCTCACCTAGAGTGCATTGCAGTAGTCTGGTTGTGTGGTGATTAGGGGTTGAGTTGTTGTCACAAGATCTTTTTAGTCTAAGTGGCACAGTAACCAGTGCACCAGCCAAAGCTTCCTTGTATTCACCAATTTAACAGATTTCAAAACTGGGCAAACAAGAACGATCTTTGCTCATAATTTTAAAGAAGAAAGGATAACTTGGGTGGAGACAATATTTCAAAGCTTAAAGCTTTAAAGTTTCCAAAACTTTAAACTGGATTTGAAGCATACTAACAGTAGCTTAATATTGGTGTTACATGTACTTACTAATTAGCTCCACAACTACATTTTATGCCAGCTGAAGTTTCTAAGCTACTGTGTGTTTAAAGGCAACTTAAATAGAATATAGTGCAGCACTATAGTCTCATCACTAGGGCACTAGCCAAATTAACAGTTTTTTTCCAAGTGATGCTGTAATTAGCATACTAGTCTAAACTAATAGAAAACATACCTCCTACCCTTCCAAGTGAATTTAGGGGAATTTCCAAACTGCGCAGTCCATTTTAGAGTGCATAGAACTTAATAGAAGGCCAACTGTGAAAGTCCATCCATACAAGTATATTTTCCTACCCACAGCCCTTTTCTCTCATCTGGATTAAGTGTCTTTTTATCAGGCATTTCAAAACCACTCCAGACAGTGGGCCTATTGTCATGTAGGAAATAGCAGCTAGAAAAAAAAGGTAAAGGATTCCCTGCAGATTTTACTTTGCTAGTCATTGCCAACTATAGGGGGTGGTGCTCATCTTCATATCAAGGCCATTGAGCCAGCATTTGTCCAAAGATATTTCCATGGTCATGTGGTCAGCCTGATGTCATGGAGTGCTATTACCTTCCCACCAAAGTGGTACCTATTTATCTAATCACATTTGCATGTTTTGAACTGCTAGGTTAGCAGGAACTGGAGCGAGAATGGCAGCTCACCCCATCGCCTGACGTTTGGGTCTCAAACCTGGCAACAAGCCCAGAATCTTAACCACTGAGTCACCGCGCTGCCACTAGCAGGTAGAAACAAACAGTAAAATTAACCTGGAGCTTTAGGTGAGGGATGAGGACTTATCTCAGGCTTCATCCGTCAGGTAGTCTAACCTTCATGCAAGATGGTGCCTTAAACTTAGATTTTTTAAAAATGTATATGACTTATATACAGTCTTTCAGTCCATAAACAAATGCATCCTCATCATAATGCAACAGCTTGTTCCAGAGAGGCTATTTTGGTACAGGCTCGTAACCATCAAAATCATTGCATGGTTGCTTCTTCAACTCACTTATTGAAAGTGAAAAACTACATTTTGTATGTCTTCTGGATTCCTGAACACTATGGGCAAAGGTTAAGGAAACAAGTGGTAAGTATTCTATGCAATTTGTCCACATAGGCTGCACAAATGAAAAAAACCCTATATTAATATAGTTTAATATGCCTAGATGATAAGTTGATCTTTCCCATCTTTTTTTTGTCAAAAGAGTGGCCTTAGATCTGCACTGAAATGAACAACATTACAGTATCTGAAAAGTGCCCAAGAAAAAGAGCCTTGGTGGAGCAGTGGGCTAATGCCTCCTTAAGTAACACCAGCTGCCTACAATTAGTGCAGGTTCGAGTCCCACGAGGCTCAAGGTTGGCCCAGCCTTTCATCCTTCCGAGGTAGGTAAAATGAGGACCCAGATTGTTGGTGGCAATAAGCTGACTTTGTAAAAATGCCACTGGGGGGGAGGGGCAAAGCCCTAATAAGCAAGCAGGCATATACATAGAATGAAGGCTATTGCTAAGCACATTGATTTGTGCTTCTTAGATTGTAAGCCACCCTGAGTCTTCGGAGAAGGGCGGGATATAAATGGGATTTAAAAAAAAGAAATCATACAAAGTAGACTTTCAGGGACTGCAACAACTCTGGAAATTATACTGTAGTCCCAATACATTTTGGGAGCACCTTATTTGGGAAGACTCTTACAACTGCATTAATCATTGTAGACATGAATTCCTCTGCTATCCTTTCACTCTTGCTGAGTTGGACACTGATTCAATGCACATATACAGTATGTACTCAGACATTCATTCATTATATTAGCATGCATACACACCTAATGATTTGGCTCCTTTCCTTGTTAGGACAGGTGAAAATTAGAGTTACATCAACAACTGTTTACATTTTTGTTTTGTTTATATAGTCAGAATATCCATTCCCATTTCTCATATCTAGGTGATATGAGAAAGTGATATCTTGGTTTAGAGATAAAAGAAACAAAAAGAAGAAGAAGAATGTGTCTAAAAACCTTATACCGCTATTTATTTTCTGAGGGTTTGTGATTGGACCAATCCCATGGGCAGTGGGAACTATGCTTTAAAGCAGGGGTCTTCAAACTTGGCCCTTTTATGACTTGTGGACTTCAACTCCCAGAATTCCTCAGAGTTGAAGTCCACAAGTCATAAAAGGGCCAAGTTTGAAGACCCCTGCTTTAAAGAGTGCACATTTAAACCTACAAACATGTATTAGAAAAGATGAAAGGAAAGACAGCTTCCTTTTCATAATCTAGCTCAAGTCCTATAGCTACTATATTCAAAATAAGGCCCCAACATTTATTCCTCAAATGAGTGTGATGTAACTTTTGTTTTCTAAAAAAAACAGAAAAATAATAATAAAATGGAGATATTCAATTTATTTATTTGTTTTCTATAGCAAACAACTCTGGGCAGACCACAACTCAGAAACATACAATATATTGCAATTAAAATCTTAAAAAACATTTAGAAACAATAAAAACAGTAAAAACTATTGAAACACTAAAAAACATTAAAACATCTAATCTGACTACACACAAAGCAAGACATCTGCCAGGGGCCGGAGCCCTTGGTGCATGTGCTGCCCCAGGCTTGGAAGCATAGCCAGGTCTTTAAAGCTTTATGGAAGGCTAACAGAGTTGGATCCATTCTAATCTCCGAAGGGAGGATATTCCACAGATAAGAGGCTGCCGCAGAAAAAGCTCATCTTCTAGTTCTTAACAGCTGACATGCTTTGGCTGATGGGATCTGCAGCACACCTACCCTATTTGATCTAATTGGATGGGTGAAGACTCTTGGAAAAAGGATATCCCTGACCCTAAGCCAGTACCTTGAATTACATCCAGAAACATACTGGTAACCAGTGCAGCTCAGGCAGGAGTAGTGTTACATACAGTAAATTGTATATATTGGCACCAGTTGCTACCACATGACTGTATTCTGCACCTGTTGAAGTTTCCGAATGGCCTTCAAAGGCAGGTTGCAGTATTCTAATCTGGAGATTGCAAGGGTAGAGCATGTTGCAGTATTCTAATCTGGAGATTGCAAGGGCATAAATTACTCTGAACAGGACCTCCCGGTCCAGGTATGGGTGCAAGTGGTGCACCACCCGCAGGTATGTAAAGGCCCTCCTGGCTACAGCTCTTTGAGCAGAAGCCATGAGTCCAGAAGGACTCTCAGATTGTGCACTGTGTCTGTTTAAAGCAGTGCCAACCCACCCAGAACCAAAGATGGAAGATCCTTGTCTTCAGGGAAGCCAAATACCCACAGAAACTCTATCTTGCAAGGGTTGATTTGGAGTCCGTTTCACCCCATCCAGTCCCCCAAAGCCCCCAGACACTGAGTTAGGACATCCATAGCATCACTCAAGGGGAGATATAGAGCTGGGTACCATTTGCGTACTGATGATATCTCATTTCAATTTATGCAGTTTTTCCTTAGTCCTAAAGTGTGGTTTTGAACTATAACCCAGGAAGGAAAGATTATACAGGTATTCCTCGACTTACAACTGTTCATTTAGTGACCTTTCAAAGTTACAACGGCGCTGAAAAAGTGACTTATGACCATTTTTCACACATATGACCATTGCAGCATCCCTAAGGTCATGTGATTTACATTCAGCTACCAGAATAGCAGAAAGACAACTAGTTCATATTTATGATGGCTTCTGGCAAGCAAAACTGAATTCACTCAACAACCATGTTATTAATTTAGCAACTTCATTGATTCACTTAACAAATGTGGCAAGAAAACTCGTAAATTTAACAAATTTCTCACTTAGCAACATAAATTTCCCCTTCATGGATTACTGCCTTGTCGTGGCGAAGGGGCTTGCTTAATTCAATGAAGCTATGAGCTATGCCGTGCAGGGCCACCCAAGACGGACAGGTCATAGCAGAGAGTTCTGACAAAACGTGATCCACTGGAGAAGGAAAAGCACTAGGCCACTCAGGTATGAATTGAATCATATCCCTGTTGAATATACAGTAGAGGTGACAAATAGATTTAAGGAATTAGATCTGATAGACAGAGTGCCTGAAGAACTATGGACAGAGGTTCGCGACATTGTACAACAGGTAGCAACCAAAACCATCCCAAAGAAAAAGAAATGCAAGAAAGCAAAATGGCTGTCTGAGGAAGCTTTGCAAATAGCTGAGGAAAGGAGGGAAGCGAAAGGCAAGGGAGAAAATCATAGATATGCCCAATTGAATGCAGAATTCCAGAGAATAGCTAGAAGAGATAAGAATGCCTTCTTAAATGAACAGTGCAAAGAAATAAAAGAAAACAATAGAATAGGGAGGACCAGAGATCTTTTCAAGAAAATTGGAGAGATGAAGGGAACGTTTAATGCAAAAATGGGCATGATAAAGGACCAAAATGGCAGGGACCTAAGAGAGGCAGAAGAGATTAAGAAGAGGTGGCAAAATTACACAGAAGAACTATACAAGAATGAGCTTAACATCCCAGATAATCACAATGAGATGGTCACTGACCTCGAGCCAGACATCCTAGAATGTGAAGTGAAGTGGGCCTTAGAAAAGCTGAGCAACAACAAAGCTAGTGGTGGTGACAGTATTCCAGCTGAGCTATTCAAAATCTTAAAAGACAATGCAGTAAAAGTGCTACACTCAATTTGCCAGCAAATTTGGAAAACTCAACAGTGGCCACAGGATTGGAAAAGATCAGTTTACATTCCAATTCCAAAGAAAGGCAGTGCCAAAGAATGTTCAAACTATCGCACCATTGCACTCATTTCTCATGCTAGTAAAGTCATGCTTAAAATCCTACAAGCTAGACTTCAGCAGTATGTGGATCGAGAACTACCAGAAGTACAGGCAGGATTTCGAAGAGGCAGAGGAACTAGAGATCAAATTGCCAACATACGCTGGATCATGGAGAAAGCTATGGAATTCCAGAAAAACATCTACTTCTGCTTCATTGACTATGCTAAAGCCTTTGATTGTGTGGATCATAACAAACTGTGGCAAGTTCTTAAAGAGATGGGAGTACCAGACCATCTTATTTGTCTCTTGAGAAACCTATATGCGGGTCAAGAAGCAACAGTGAGAACTGGACATGGAACCACTGATTGGTTCAAAATTGGGAAAGGAGTCCGGCAAGGCTGTATACTGTCGCCTTGCCTATTTAACTTATATGCAGAGCACATCATGAGAAAGGCAGGGCTAGATGAATCAAAAGTTGGAATTAAGATTGCCGGAAGAAATATCAACAACCTAAGATATGCAGATGATACCACTCTAATGGCAGAAAGTGAAGAAGAACTAAAGAGCCTCTTGTTGCGGGTGAAGAAGGAGAGTGCAAAACTTGGGTTGAAACTTAACATTAAGAAAACCAAGATCATGGCATCTGGCCCTCTTAATTCCTGGCAAATAGATGGGGAAGAAATGGAGGTAGTGACAGATTTTATTTTCCTGGGCTCCAAGATCACCGCAGATGGGGACTGTAGCCAAGAAATTAAAAGACGCTTGCTCCTGGGGAGGAAAGCCATGGCAAATCTAGACAGCACACTAAAAAGCAGAGACATCACCCTGTCAACAAAAGTGCGTATAGTCAAGGCTATGGTCTTCCCAGTTGCAATGTATGGCAGTGAAAGTTGGACCATAAGAAAGGCTGAGCGCCAAAGAATTGAGGCCTTTGAACTATGGTGCTGGAGAAGACTCCTGCGAGTCCCTTGGACTGCAAGGCGATCAAACCGGTCAGTCCTAGAGGAGATCAATCCCGACTGCTCTTTAGAAGGCCAGATCCTGAAGCTAAAACTCAAATACTTTGGCCACCTAATGAGAAGGAAGGACTCACTGGAGAAAAGCCTTATGCTGGGAAAGATCGAGGGCAATAGAAGAAGGGGACGACAGAGAATGAGGTGGCTGGATGGAGTCACTGAAGCAGTAGGCGTGAGCTTAAATGGACTCCAGAAGATGGTAGAGGACAGGAAGGCCTGGAGGAATGTTGTCCATAGGGTCGCGATGGGTCGGACACGACTTCGCAGCTAACAACAACAACATAAATTTTGGGCTCAATTGTGGTCATAAGTTGAGGACCACCTGTCAAGTAACATGGCTATGCATGCTTAAAAAATAATTTGAAAGAAGGATTCAGGTCTAGCATTAGAATACATCTTTTTGCGATTCATTAAAGCAGCCATTCTTTTGGAAGGTTTATATACTTGAAGGCAGGGCTTCATTAGAAAGATGATTCATTAATTTTAATGCAACTTTTGAAATGGTTACACCATATTTTCAGGCTTCTATGGAAGGAGAAAAAGACTGGCCAGTTTTACAAATTTCAGAGAAATGTTATGCCCACACTTGTAAGATTTAAAGCTCTTTTTTTCTTAAAAAAAATCATTTCTGAAATCTGTATGGCCATACTAATTAATGTTATTATCCAAGACTTTAGTAACTT
Organism: Vipera ursinii; assembly: GCF_947247035.1. NCBI lineage: Eukaryota > Metazoa > Chordata > Lepidosauria > Squamata > Viperidae > Vipera > Vipera ursinii. Next base: position 105,931,783 of record NC_139512.1, on the reverse strand, counting down.
AATTAACATACGATTGGCTTTGAGAGGTTACAAAATTCAGCTGGAAACTGACTAAAAAGAGAAGCAACCTGGAATTAAGGAGAAACTTCCTAATAGTAAAGGTAAAGGTTGGCAGAAGCTGGGACGAGTAACAGGCGCTCACTCTGTTACGCGGCACTCGGGATTCGACCCGCCAAACTGCCAACCTTCTGATCGACAAGCTCAGCGTCCTAACCCACTGAGCCACCGCATCCCTACTTTTCTGCAATAGCCCTTACTAATACCAATAGATTGGTATCTAGAATTATGCCCCATTACTAATGTTTTAAGAAAGACCTACAAACCTGTTTACTTATCAAGCTTCTTGTGAAATGGTTTATTAGCTGACTTGATAATCTGATTTTATTGCTCTGCAATTGCATCTGATTTTAATATTGGGCTGGTGTCATATATATTTTGACTGATGCCTTGATCAATGTTATACACGTTCATACAGCAACTCTATACATGAAAGTTATTCTGATTGTCATTACTTGTTTTTTGTGTTTGATCTTAGTTTTGTAAGATGCCATATGTTTTGACCCTAAAAGGCAGACTAGAAATATTTTAATAACATAAATAAACTTCCACAATTCTATTTGCTATGCTGGGGAGCATAAATCCACCTACCACTCTAGACAGATTAATGACTCTTGAGTAGGATATGAAAGAAGAGAAGGAATTAAGGGTAATGATAATCTTTATTTTCAAATGACTATCCATCAAATGACTATTCATGGACAGTATATAAAATAAGGGATGCCTAAAACAGTGAGATATGGTGAACCTCTCTACTGACATCATTGGATTTTCATCTCTTGTTTTTGAACTGTGGAAACTCTAGGGATTAAAACCAATAGTGTGATTGATCATCTAGAAGGCAACCATATTTTCTTACTTTGTGTACTAATTGTTGGATGAAAATCAATCTTTGGGGTTACTATATTACTAACTGCGTCACTTCTTATCTTAAGATTATGCATTACAGCAAAATGTACCGGTACTTCTTTTATCATGGGATTTGAAGCTTTGCTCATTTCCCCTTACTTGGCCCTAAGTACCACATTGTCCAGGACAGTATGCTTTTCCTGAAGCCAGAAATGGAGCTCATTTTAAGGAAATAAACATGGACTTAAAAGAAAATATTAAGTGTGATAAAATGAGGGAGCAGAGGGAGATAAGGAATGGGTAGGCAGCCTAGTGCACATTGGCATGAATTGTGCTCAGAGATGTATGCCATATTTCTTGCTCTGTTTATCTTATTTATTTAAAAGGAGATGCCATTCTTAATTTTAAGAGGGCTCAGGTACCACATGAACATGTTTATTTGTTATATATATATATATATATATATATATATATATATATATATATATATATATATATATATATATATATATATATATATATATATATATATACACACACATACAGTCATGGCCGAAATTGTTGGTACCCCAGAAATTTTTCCAGAAAATCAAGTATTTCTCACAGAAAAGTATTGCAGGAACACATGTTTGGCTATACACAGGTTTATTCCCTTTGTGTGTATTGAAACACAACAAAAAAGGGAGGAAAAAAAAGCAAATAGGACATAATGTCAAACAAAACTCCAAAAATGGGCTGGACAAAATTATTGGCACCCTTAACGTAATATTTGGTTGCACACCCTTTGGAAAAAATAACTGAAATCAGTCGCTTCCTATAACCATCAATAAGCTTCTTACACCTCTCACCCGGAATTTTGGACCACTCTTCCTTTGCAAACTGCTCCAGGTCTCTCTTATTGGAAGGACGCCTTTTCCCAACAGCAATTTTAAGATCTCTTCACAGGTGTTCAATGGGATTCAGATCTGGACTCATTGCTGGCCACTTCAGAACTCTCCAGCGCTTTCTTGCCATCCATTTCTGGGTGCTTTTTGACGTATGTTTGGGGTCATTGTCCTGCTGGAAGACCCAAGATCTCGGATGCAAACCCAGCTTTCTGACACTGGGCTCTACAGTGCGACCCAAAATCCTTTGGTAATCCTCAGATTTCATGATCCCTTGCACACATTCAAGGCACCCAGTGCCAGAGGCAGCAAAACAACCCCAAAACATCATTGAACCTCCACCACATTTCACTGTAGGTACTGTGTTCTTTTCTTTGTAGGCCTCATTTCATTTTCGGTAAACAGTAGAATGATGTGCTTTACCAAAAAGCTCTATCTTGGTCTCATCTGTCCACAAGACGTTTTCCCAGAAGGATTTTGGCTTACTCAAGTACATTTTAGCAAACTCTAATCTTGCTTTTTTATGTCTCTGTGTCAGCAGTGGGGTCCTCCTGGGTCTCCTGCCATAGCGTTTCATTTCATTTAAATGTCGACGGATAGTTTGTGCTGACACTGATGCTCCCTGAGCCTGCAGGACAGCTTGCATTCCTTTGGAACTTGTTTGGGGCTGCTTATCCACCATCCGGACTATCCTGCGTTGCAACCTTTCATCAATTTTTCTCTTCTGTCCACGACCAGGGAGATTCTCTACAGTGCTGTGGGTTGCAAACTTCTTGATAATGTTACGCACTGTGGACAAAGGCAAATCTAGATCTCTGGAGATGGACTTGTAACCTTGAGATTGTTGATATTTGTCCACAATTTTGGTTTTCAAGTCCTCAGACAGTTCTCTTCTCCTCTTTCTGTTGTCCATGCTTAGTGTGGCACACACAGACACACAATGCAAAGACTAAGTGAACTTCTCTCCTTTTTATCTGCTTTCAGGTGTGATTTTAATATTGCCCACACCTATTACTTGCCCCAGGTGAGTTTAAAGGAGCATCACATGCTTGAAACAATTTTATTTACCCACAATTTTGAAAGGGTGCCAATAATTTTGTCCGGCCCATTTTTGGAGTTTTGTTTGACATTATGTCCAATTTGCTTTTTTTCCTCCCTTTTTTTGTTGTGTTCCAATACACACAAAAGGAATAAACCTGTGTATAGCAAAACATGTGTTCCTGCAATACTTTTCTATGAGAAATACTTGATTTTCTGGAAAAATTTCTGGGGTGCCAACAATTTCGAGCATGACTGTATATATATATATATATGTGTGTGTGTGTGTGTGTGTACACACACACACACACACAAATATGAGCTGCCACTGCTGTGGCTACTGCCTGTAGATGGCCTTGGGCTAGGCTGAAACAGGATATAAGATTTGTCCCGTGTCTGGGACTAAGCAAGTGTATTCTGAATGCTTAACAAACATTTAAAACACACACACACACACACACACACACACACACACATATATATATATATATATATATATATGTGTGTGTGTGTGTGTGTGTGTATGTGTATACGTATACGTATACATATACATATACATATACATATACATATACATATACATATACATATACATATATACATATATATATACATATACATATATATATACATATACATATATACATATATATATATATATATATATATATATATATATATATATATATATATATATATATATATATATATATGTGGATCCTTGGTTTTTCGGGTTTTTCCCCGCGTAGAATTAGAGGTGTAGGCGCAACGTTTCGACGGAATCCCATCCGTCATCATCAGGCTTTAGCTTCCTTCTTCTGGGAGAAGCATGTGGCTGATTGTTCCTCTTTTTTAAACTGCCAGAGGGGGTGTGTTCTGTGGAGGTGTGCTCTGATTGGGTAGGGGACCAAGTGTGTTCTGATTGGGTGGGAGTGTGTTTTGAATGGTGGGTGTGTTCTGATTGGGTGGGGGGGTGTTCTGAGTGGATGGGCTGGTCTCAGCTGCCAGCTCCAGACCTGAGCTGGTGAGTTGTGCTGCTTTTGTTCGGCTTCGTGTTTGTGGTGGTGCCATGTTTTTATAGTGGGTGTCAGTTTGCTTATTGTGTGGTTTGGAGGGGTTTAAAGTGGCTGATGTTGCAGCTGTAGTTAGGTTTCTGTTTTGTGGTTGTGTGTCTTTATCGTTGTGGGTTCGGATTTGCTTTTTGAATGGTTGTGTGGTGGTGATGTCATGTGATGTTATCATGAGTTTGGGTCTGGTATCATTCTTGGTGGTTGGGCCTCGTCTGTCAATCAAGGCGGGTTTCCAAATGGCTGGTAGACGAGAGGTATCATCTCGTTTATTCATGCTGTGGGGGCGTTTTTCTATCTCAATGGCTTCTCTGATTATTCTGTTGTTAAAATGTTCAATTTTGGCGATAGTTTTGGTTTTTTTAAAATCAATTTCATGTCCCGTGGCTTCAAAGTGTTGGACCAGGGATGAAGTTTGTTCTCCCTTTCTGAGTGAGTTTTTGTGCTCTTCAATGCGTGCACTTATTCTTCTGTTGGTCTGTCCGATGTATGTGGTGGGGCAGGTGGTGCATGGGATTTCGTATACTCCTTGGTTTTCTAACCCAATTATGTCCTTGGGGTTTCTTAGGATGGTGGATATTTTTCTGTCTGTGTAGAATGCTGTTTTGATGTTGTGTTTTTGGAGGACCTTGCTGATTCTGTCTGTGGTCCCTTTTAAGTATGGGAGGAGGGCTTTGCCATTTTCTTGTTCTCTGTCTTGGGTTTTTGTGGGTGTCTCTCTTCGGATTAAGTTGGTAATCGTGTTTCTTTGGAATCCATTGGCTGTTAGTACCACACAATAAGCAAACTGACACCCACTATAAAAACATGGCACCACCACAAACACGAAGCCGAACAAAAGCAGCACAACTCACCAGCTCAGGTCTGGAGCTGGCAGCTGAGACCAGCCCATCCACTCAGAACACCCC
>NC_139512.1:105866980-105921980 GCF_947247035.1 Vipera ursinii | reverse complement strand
TACGCTATCAGAAAACCAGTCCTCTGTGCTTATCCTGCTTCAGCCATTCATGGACCCCTACATACACTTTGCAACCCGTGCTGTACCTTTACACATTCTCCCCTATCCAGCAGTTGCCACTTATCTGCTGCTGGCTTTGAACTTGCAACTTCCTGCTGACTTCCCTATTGACTTTCTACCCACAAGTTTAATAAATGGGGAATGTGGCATGAAAGGAAGGAAGGAAGGAAGGAAGGAAGGAAGGAAGGAAGGAAGGAAGGAAGGAAGGAAGGAAGGAAGGTTTCTGATGCTCCCTGCCAGCTTCCCTAAAGGAAAGGCAATGGGACAATCAGGATGAAGTCAAAAAGATCTTTCCCACTTTCACTGCTTTTTTGCCCACCAAAGATCATTCTGTTTTTCTATTTAGACAAGGAAATAACTCTGAAATGGTGACTCAAGAGGACATGGGTTGTCTAATGATTTTTAAAATCCGCATTAATCTTAAATTTATTGTATCACAGATATCCATGCCACCTAATCTTAGGTGGTCTATCTAACTGCAAAAGCCTTCTGTTTCTCCTTCTTGCCTTTGGAAGTTGTGGGTGCTCATTACTGGTGTTTTTTTAAAGAAAAGATTGGACAAGCATTTGTCTGAAACAGTATAAGGTTTGCAATAGTGGCAAATATTTGTAGCTCAGGTGTAGGATGAAGGTGAAGGTTAGTTCTCCAAGCTTGGTTGGTTTCTGAACATTTCATTCCCAGGCTAGGTAACATCTTCAGCAGCGTTAAGGAGATGTCTGTGTCAGTGTCAGTCAAGACACACACCCACACCTGAAGCCTTTATAAATAGAAGAGCACTGACACAGACATTCTCTTAACGCTGCTGAATAAGTTATCTAGCCTGGTAACAAAACGTTTAGAAACTGACCCACAATCTTGGAGAACTAACCTTCACCCTCATGGTATAGGGCAGGGGTGTCAAACTCAATTTCATTGAGGGTCACATCAGCATTGCGGTTGCCCTCAGGGGGCCGGGTGGGCGTGGCCTGGGTAGGCATGGCCTACTGGGTGGGTGTGGCTAGAGTGCGTATGGCCTACTGGGTGGGCGTGGCCAGCTCTACATTGTTCCCATCAAGGGTGCCTATGGGGGCCTGGGCAGGAGTGGGACAGATCTGAGGGTCTCTGGCAGGAGGAGGGTCTCTGGGCCAGGGCCAAGGCAGCGGGGGGGCCGTTCCCTCACTGTTTCCAGGATGGCTTCGCAGGCCACATGAAACCACTTCGCGGGACAGATCCGGCCCCCGGGCCTTCTCTGGTATAGGGTCTCCAGCTTGAGCAGGGGGGTGGACTAGAAGATCTCCAAGGTCACTTCCAACTCTCTTATTCTATTCTATGTTGTCACCCATTCTTTCATCCAAAGCTGCAAAATACAATTTTACATGAGGTGAACCCAATCCTCTTCTTTCCTTTGCATCTTGTAACACCTTATATTTAACTTGTGGCTTTCCCCCCATCATACAAATTTAGATATATCCCTCTACCACTGCTTAAGCAGTTGTCAAAACAGATATTGTTTGAAAGAAAAACTTCATTATAGGCAAGGCATTCATTTTTATCACAGAAAGTCTTCCAGGAATGTACTTTCTTCCATCTTAACACATCTTTTTAATTTTCATTCTACATCTTACCATAGTTATTTTTGAATAACATACTGTATAATTCATATTTATCATAATGACATCCAGATATTTTACCTTTTTCTCAATCTGAAAACCCATTTTATTTATCAGTTTGGTTTGCTCTTCTATTTTTACATGTTATCTTTTCTTTATTAATCATGAAACATACTAATGCACCAAATTCTTTTAATTTATTCATTAATATTTCAGTTCAGTTTAAAAGATTTTCCAGAACCATCTGTAAAATCTCTGAATTTACGCATTTCTTTTTTAATTTTCACTCCCATAATCCTCTAATTTTGTCTTCTATCTCTCTTTAGGATTTCAAAGACCCAAATAAGCAAGACAGGAGATGGTGGACATCTCTGTCTTATTTTTGTATCTCTCTGGATTTTGTTAAGAGTATCATTAACAATTATTTGTGCTTTTTGTGAAATACAAATTGATCTTATCCATTTTATAAAGTTCTTTCCAAAATTCTTATCTTCCAAAACCTTAAACAAAAATGTGCAGTTCAAATTGCCAGTGACCTTCTCTGCATCTAAGAAGATCAAATGAGACTTATTTTTCAATATGTTGTTCCAAATATTCCAGAATATCCAACATATTTCTAACATTGTCCTTTAAATGTCTTTTAAGTAAAAAAAAAACCCACATTGATCCTTATGAATAAATTCTTGCAAAAGTATTTTCATTCTCTTAGCTAGAATTGTTGTGAGCAATGCACAATCATGATTCAGTAATGATATTGGCCTGTCGTTTCTTGACAAAGTCAAACCTTGTCCTTCTTCTTGTATTAATGCTATATTGCCTCTTTCCAGCTCTCAGGTGTCTTTCTCCCTGAAGGATAGAGTTCATTGTGTTTTGTAAAGGTTGTAAAAGTTCATCTCAAAACATTTATAATAAAAACCTGATAATCCATCTAGTCCAGGCACCTTTCCTAGTTTAAACTTTTTATAGCTTCAGAAACTTCCCTTAATGTTATAGGTTCATTCATAATCTGACTTTGTTCCTCAGTAATGCTCAGTAAATTTTGTTTCTTTAGATATTCTTCTATTTTCTCTAGTGTGCATGAAGATTTTGGAGATTTAGAATGGTGAATGAAACCATTATTCAGATTATCATTTAAAAAAATCTCCTTCAATGTAGCTAATTCTTGAATAGACACGGGATATTGTTTCTTAATTGGAATTTAGGCCTCTAGCTTCAAGTTGATGGTATACGAGGAGGAAATGAAGTTTTTTTTTTCCTCCCCAAAACATCAGCAAATTCTGCAAACTTTTGTTGTTGTTGCTAAAAGGGGGATTTGGAGCTGCGTAGGAAAAGGGAAAAAAAGTGGGAAGCTTACCAACAAACATTTTTGAGATAGAAGAGAAATTGTTTGTTCATCCCAATGAGTGTCTGAATTATGGTTTCTTCCATCAATGACCAGCACAATGGGAATACAATATATAGGAAGCTGAGATATAAATGGCATAATTCTGTATGACCAGATATTGTCAGTTGCAGGGCAGCATCAAATGCCTGTTTGTCAGTCTTGTTCACAAGCATTGTTTCTCTAACAACTGTTGAAATCTGCACTTTAAATCTTTGCATGGTGGCCTTAGCTAGCAACCAACTCTACAAGAGCTGAGAGTTATATTTCAGGACTTGAGGCTCAGCTAAGAGTAACAAGGAAAATAAGATACACTTGCCTGTGATTGGCTCCCTAAGCTTTTATTAATTGTCTGATTCCCCACTCACCCTCCACCAGGTTTCTGAGAGAAGAACCTGCAAAGTTTCCAAAAGATGAGAGTTTGGAATGTTTGGGAGATTTGCTATGTGTGTGGCCTGCTGTTCCACAGGTGTGGCAGTTTGCAACTGATTTAGGGTTGATACTTTTGTGGTGCAAGTCTTGACTTTGTGCCCACAAGACTTTCTGACTTTTGACTCCACAGTAGAAGCATAAATCTATGTTTCTCCTTTGCTGTTGATAGAGGCCATTTGCTGCTCCTATTTATAGGGGTTCTCCAAGTGCTGAGGAGGGAAGGATGAAAAGAGTCTGCAAAACCTCTGTTCTTATTATTTGCCCCACGCCTCCAATCATTCATCTATTACAGGGGTGTCAAACTCAATTTCATTGAGGGCCGCATCAGCATTGTGGTTGCCCTCAGGGGGCCAGGTGGGTATGGCCAGGGTGGGCGTGACCTACTAGGTGGGCGTGGCTAGAGTGCATATGGCCTACTGGGTGGGCGTGGCCAGCTCTACATCATTTGCATCAAGGGTGCCTATGGGGGCCTGGGCAGGAGTGGGACAGATCTGAGGGTCTCTGGCAGAAGGAGGGTCTCTGGGCCAAGGCAGTGGGGGCCGTTCCCTCACTGTTTCCAGGATGGCTTCACGGGCCACATGAAACCACTTCGCGGGCCGGATCTGGCCCCTGGGCCTTGTGTTTGACATGTCTGATCTATTAATACACATCTTTGGAACAGATCTGTCAAATTCTTTGGTGTGCATTGTCTCAGTATATCAGCAAGAGTTTCTTAAAATTGACCAATGAAAGCAAGAACATTTTCCCTGTTCCTCCCCACCCCACCCCACCCCCGGCCAATAATTGAAATTCTGCTATGTAGTCATCAACTCTCCAGTTGAGAGATTCATTTTGTGAACTCCCCCAGTTTATGTTTGCTTTTCTGGCTAAGTTATCAAATGCAGCTTTATATCCTTGTATGAAATTCTGATAATCATCCAGTAACGAATACTAAGGGGCACAGCCATTTTGGTTGCCCCTTACTTCATCAGACTCAGAAGAAATGTCCACTTGGGGAGAGGTTTGGTTTGCCTGTAACCGTTATGAAGAAGATCAGAAGTTGCTTCTTTAAATATCTTCTTTTTTCTATTGCTTTTCAAGCTTTTCTTTCTCACTTCATGTCACTTTTTCTTTTATGTATATTTATATTATTTCAAGTTTATCTTATATTGCTGAATTTTTTTAATAACTCACACATGTATATGTATATGTATATGTATATGTATATGTATATGTATATGTATATGAAAAAAACAAGATTACATCTGTTGCTGGTTTCTTTTCCATAAATATCACCATTTGTGAAAGTTCTTTCTCTCGTCCCCATTTCTATATACAAACCTCATAAATGTTGACTGAGGATATAGGTAGTCCTTGACTTATGACTGTATTGGAGCCTGCCCATTATAGTTGTATGTTGTAATGGTCATAAACTGAGTCACCACATGACCAACCCAATTTTACAACCTTTGGGGGGCAGTTGTTAAGCAAATCACTATAGCTGTTAACTGAATCTGCTGTTGTTTGGCAAACACTGTGCTATTTAAGCAAACCCATTTTTTGCTATGGGGCCTTTACGCCAGCAAAAATGTAAATCATGGTCATGTGACAGGAGGATGGGCCAAACAGCCATAAATGCAGGCTGGCTGCTGAGTGTCCAAAATACAGTCATATGACAGGAGTGGGGAGCGGTTGGCCACCAGAACTTTGGAAGTGGGTCATAAGTACCTTTTGGAGATTTGTTGTAACTCTGAATGGTAAGTCAAGGTCCTCCTGGATGTAAGTGAACATCAGGGGGAAAGGATTGAGGTTTTACTGCAAGTAACTGAAGGAGACCCAGCCTGCTTTACCTGTGACCTTATCCCTCTCTGCTCTATAAGCCTCTTTTTTTTGGTGGAGGCATAGAGAGAAAGATTGTAATTAAGCATGACTTTTTTGGGGGTAAGTAAAACATCTTACAGGATTCCCAGTTGTGTCACGTCTACGCATGTGCCTTTTAGACAGTTACAAGCAATGATTATGGAGAACAAACTGAGTAGCAGCATTTTATCATCTGTCAGTCCATATCACGGCATTGTAAGTACATTTTGACTACACTGCTAGTATTACAGCACTTCCTTTGTAACAAAAGAGTAATGTGAACAGACTTGTTACATAGTGGAGAGTTACTGGCACGATTGCAAGACCAGACACCACCCAAAAAGATCAACTTTGGCTCTGAATGAAGCACGTCCTTGGAAGTCTTCTTTCATGAACTCCCCCTTGCTCATTTCTGTCTTCCTGGGAGGAGAGAGCAGATCCCAAAAACTGACCTTGCCTCACGAGGTAAGCCAGAGTCGAAAGGAAAGGACATTCTTCACTGTGACACATTGATCAGAATACATGCCAAATTAGATGCCAGGATGTTGCAATAAAGCGCTTGAGAAACAACACTCTTGTGCCTAAAAATGATACTATAGACTCCAAAAGTCTGAGTCTTTTCAATCCATCCAAACGGATCTTTTCCATCACACAAATAGTATGCTGTTCGTGTCCTTTCAGCACAGCTCTCTTGGGATATGCTTGGTTTCTTTTCCAGTAGGTAATATCCTCATGACTCACTCTAGCCTTTCAGGAGCTGTGGGATTTCAGAGGAGGTGGAGAAGAGGACTATATACACACAATAGACCATTCTATGTTCTACCAAGCCACAGGCATGAGTCTTTGGAATTAAATGGCCTAATGGTTCAGTGGAATGTTCATGACAGCTTTCCAGGAGCAAAGGCTTGCAACATACAAACAGAAGATCAAATACATCGTATGGTGGGGGGGGGGGAAAGGCCACTAGAGATTATAAGGAAATTGTTTACAAGAATGGGCATATTTGTATGAATGAAATCTCCTAATCCCAATACAGCCTGGCTCTGATTGCCATTTTGGGGGACCAATAGTAGAAGGCTTTTGCTTTCATGGTCAGAAAGTGAGTTTTCCCAAAATGTCTGGTTGGTTATTGTGAGAAAAAGATATTGAACGAGATGAAACCAATAGGCCTTATTTTACTCTAGCTAGGTACCCTTGGTTTTGTCTGTTAGCACGAATGACAACCCTTCCTTTACGCACAAGAAAGAACAAATATACATTTGGAGATACCACTGGATCAACATTACAGGTTTTCCCTGACAGTAATAAGTAATTGAAAATCCTGCTGACACCACAAGATAATATTGGAATTTTGAAAACTGGTTTTAGATGAATTAATATGTGTAGTGAACTATTCTAATAAGCAGAATGGATTTAAATGTAACAGGGAACTCATTTTAATTATACACCTTTCCAGCTGCTTTTTTTTAAAAAAAATCTTTTCCATCTAGGAAAAGATTGCCTCCTCAGTGACGTATTTAATTTTTAATAAAATATATTCTAATGGCATGCTTTTAAACTATCCAGTTTGATTGGTTTTCGCTTGCAAACACTCGTGTTAACTCTTCTATAATTGTGGAAGTAGTGGCTTAGCATGTTAGGCAAATCCAGGGAACTGTGGTTTGTTCAAAAATCATGTAAAATATGCTATCCCAGTGAGGCCAAATTAGGTGAATTGCTTAATTAAAATAAACTACAAATATGTTTCAGTTAGAATCTGGAGAAAGAGAGTAAACATGCCATCTCCTACCCTGTGCTAATCCAGATCATTGCACTACATTCAATTATTTATATCGGAAGAATAATTTCCATTGCTGCAGAAAGGAACTTTTTCAGGCCAATTGCAAATATAGGGATTCCAGTTCAAATCAGGACTAATGACAGAATTGTGGTAGTAGTAATGGTGGTTAAAGATTAAAGCATTTCCCCCCTAAAGTTTTGACCTGGGTTGGTTTTCTTACACCTGCTATTTACTATATACGTTTACTATATATGTTGCAAAAAATATCCATTGGTCCACTTTTATAGCACTAAGCCATGCATACTGTAATTGCAATTCAGAATCCTAGATGTATGTATGGCTGGGGCCTGTTAATACAAACTATATGTAAGGCCACTTTAGGTGGCGGTTTGAAACAAGACACTTCAACTGATGTTCTGCTGAGGATGTTACCTAGCCTGGTGATGAAATGTTCAGAAGCCAAACAGCAAGCTTGGAGAATAAACCACCATCACCATCTGCCACCCAAGCTACAAATATTTTCCATCACCTCTAATTCAAGGCCACTATTAACTCAACCCTTGGTTAATCTTTGTAACTGAAGACCACTCTCCTACATTGAAAACAAATCCTGCACTTCTTGGGTGGAAGCCTGTTTCCTTTTTCCCCTCAATCAGCTACATCTGAGCCTAATCTGAGGCCATCATCTCAAAAGACACATCAGCCACCAGGAAGCTTTCTTGCAGCTTGAGTTGCAGCAGAACATCAATTGCACAAAGGGCGCTATGGCCTTTGCTTATTTGTGGGCGGTGGCTCAGTGGGTTAGGACGCTGAGCTTGTTGATCAGATGGTCGGCAGTTTGGCAGGTCAAATCCTGAGTGCCGCATAACAGAGTGAGCGCCTGTTATTCGTCCCAGCTTCTACCAACTTAGCAGTTCGAAAGCACGTAAAAATGCAAGTAGAAAAATAGGGACCACTACGGTGGGAAGGTAACAGCATTCCCTGCGCCTTTGGCATCTAGTCATGCCAGCCACATGACCATGGAGATGTCCTTGGACAAGCGCTGGCTCTTCGGCTTTGAAACGGAGATGAGCACCGGCCCCTAGAGTTGGAAACGACTAGCACACATGTGCAGGAGAACCTTTACCTAAAATGAGGGATTTAGGGTCTAGATTTCTTAGATCTAAATTCCACAAATAAGAAAGATTCATTATAAAGAATAATTGTAGCATTTAAAGAGCCCAGAAGCAAGGCTTCATGACACGTTCGGCTCTCTTGGAAAACAGCTGGGTAATGTCTTACAGCTAGTCAGCTGAAAAGCTACAACTCCACAGATGGTCTACTTGGCTCCACGCAGACATTGGCTGGAGCTAGTTCGGGGCTATAGCAAAATGTAAGTAATTATATAGCACACAAGACATTCAATACAGCAGTTTTATGAGCTGCGGACTTGGAGCTATAGGGTTTAAATTCTGTAAAGGTGACATCAAGGCTGAAAAGTTGAAAAATAGCTAGAAATCAAGATAAGGATTCATTTATGGGATATTTGTTTCCTTGGATGGTAGGAAAGAAACCTTAAAACAAGAAAGAGGTGAGGTAGATACAGAATCATGAATCTCACTCATGCAAATGATGCCTGGGATCTACTACCTAGCTTTAATGTTCTGCGAAACAGACGTTGACATTCTCATAAGGTCTAATCTAAAAATATTCCCAGACACAGCAAATCCCAAACTTGGCAAGTTCATTTTATTCACATCTAAAATATATGGGTTAGTTGGAAAAGTTTTGTGATTTGCAGGATTGCATTAAGTATGGGATTTTGTCAGTGTATGAGAACTATTATCTTGTGGCTGATATCTTTGAACTTCAAGAATCAAGAAATGAAAATGTGTTATCCTTTGGGAATGTTGCTTTATAGATCAAAGGCTAGCTAGAAGAACTCAATGAACTTCAGGAATCTGTATCAACAGGCTCTAGTGGCCATTATCTTATCTTACAATATTCAACACCATATGTTGTGAGATGCCCAAAGTCAGTGTAGAGTTCAGTATGCCATTAATTAATTAAACTGAAGGTATTATGAAGAAATACTCCATTCCCCAGTTTTGCCTAGATTTTCCAACAAATCATTTTTTAATGCTCCTGAGTTCTAATGTTATGAGGAAGAGAAAAAAAAAAACATTGATGTTAAGTTTAAAATAGGGAGGAATACATGAAATTAGCATCATTTTTATTTCCATGAATGGACTACATAAGCTTCCTTGGATAATAAAAATGTGGGTGGGAGCTGTCCATGGCTTAGTTTTGAAGCATAGCCATCTATTAGAAAAGAGAAAACAATAAGCATGAATGTGGCAAGAAGCATTCTGGGATATAAGTGCTTTATGACTGGTTGCAACTGTTTTGCAAAAGGGCAAACTCCCTATGAAAAGTATTTTCCACTAGTGACATTCTTTCAAAATGTTCTCTCATCAGGCCTGCTCTATCTTTCTAAACCTTCCCACCCTCCCTCCCTCCCTCCCTTCCTTCCTCCCTCCCTCCCTTCCTTCCTTCCTTCCTTCCTTCCTTCCTTCCTTCCTTCCTTCCTTCCTTCCTTCCTTCCCTCTTCTCAAACCTTACAGTTCTCTGATGTGGTAAATAGAACTTCATACTGTACATTATTCCAGGTCTGGATACAGTACAGATTTATATAAAGCATTAGAAAATGGGCAGTTTCATTAGTAGGGTCATTCTTGTAATGACCCTTAGCATAGAATATATCTTTTTAATACTTGATGAACGTAGAGCTGATATTTTCTGTAAGTAACTTCGATGTAAAGGCTTTGTTACATTTCAGTCCCATCAGCTCAGATTCAAATCAACTCTATTTTCTTATTCCTGTGGATGTCCATCTACAATCTAGCACGTCATTTAGCAATTTGGAGAGATTCTTTTGGAGCTCTTTGTGACATATTCCATTTATGTTTTCTCCTCCCTGAATAATTTGGTGTCATCCCAGCTTTGTTTTTCCCCCCTTGGAAAATTGTATCTTCCAAATATAGTTGAGATCGGCATCACTAGATTTATTGAGTAAGGGTATTGAATAGCCCAAATTTTTCTCTTCAGGAAATGTCTATCATATCTTGCTTTTGGGATCAGTAAATGAAAGGAAAAGACAGAGAATTTCATTATTTTATCTTATTTAGAATATATTTCAACAATATATTAAGACATAAAAAGAGATTACATAAAATGAATTAAGTCACTAAAACAACAAAGATTATATTTTAACAAAAGCCAAGAGTTGATCAAAGAGCTAATCTTCAGCCTTTACATAGTTAAATGTAGTATCCACCAGCTTATAGACCTTGGACCATTTACTATTAATTTCAAAGATTGTTAGTGCATATTAAAAGGGTGCATTTGTTCAAACACTAAAGGAGACTTTTCAGTAATTAATTTCTTTATGATTTAGTTAATTGTTATTTCACTATAGTTATGCAAAAAGATGTTCTTAGTTCTTGGGAACGTTTACTTTTTTGGCTTTTAAAAAATCACATTTTGCTGTCTGAATTGTTAAAAATCACAAGATGCTCATAACTTTAATTTTACCTAGTTTGACTAGTCTAAAGAAAAGAAGAAACAGGGGCAACATGATAGCAGTATTCTAGTATCTGAGGGCTACCACAAAGAAGAGGGGGGGTCAAACTATTTTCCAAAGCATCAGAAAGTAAGACAAGAAACAATAGCTGGAAACTGACTAAAAAGAGAAGCAACCTGGAATTAAGGAGAAACTTCCTAATAGTACAGGTAAAGGTTCCCCCGCACATGCGTGCTACTCGTTTCAGACTCTAGGGGGCGGTGCTCATCTCCGTTTCAAAGCTGAAGAGCCAGCGCTTGTCCAAGGATGTCTCCATGGTCATGTGGCCAGCATGACTAGACGCCAAAGGCGCACAGAACGCTGTTACCTTCCCACCATAGTGGTCCCTATTTTTCTACTTGCATTTTTACGTGCTTTCGAACTGCTAGGTTGGCAGAAGCTGGGACGAGTAACAGGCGCTCATTCTGTTATGCGGCACTCGGGATTTGACCCGCCAAACTGCCGACCTTCTGATCGACAAGCTCAGCGTCCTAACCCACTGAGCCACCATGTCCCTTCAACTTCCTAATAGTGAGGACAATTAACCAGTGGAACAGCTTGCCTCCAGAATTTCCATTCTATTCTATTCTATTCTATTCTATTCTATTCTATTCTATTCTATTCTATTCTATTCTATTCTATTCTATTCTATTCTATTCTATTCTATTCTATTCTATTCTATTCTATTCTATTCTATTCTATTCTATTCTATTCTATTCTACTTAGGACTAAGATATAAAGCTTCTCTTATTTTATTCCTGTCAGAGTTTCCTTATATAGACCTTGGAAATGAGACCTATCTCACTTACTATTCATTCTTGAAATTGGGGGCTTCAATGGCTGGAGAGCTTGTTGTCTCATTTAATGTTTTCCCCCATCACATTGTCATTTACAGATTTTGCTACCTCACTGCTGATCCCTAACCCTAAATGATATGTACAAGTGAAAAAGCATTAGTCCAGTTACTGATTTTTTTAAATAATCTGTATCCCCCCCTCTGCTGTAACAATTACCCATGCTATTTTTATTCTCTGCTTCAAATAAACCTTCAGATCAATATTTAATTGTTAAATTTGTATTCTGCCCAGCTCCCAATGACGCAAATAAATCATCAACGGAAACAATGGAAAATTAAGTGATGCTTATCAATGGTGGGAAAAGTCCTAACATTTTATTAATTAAGCAAGATAACCACACAGTAAAACCTTAATGTTGCACTTTGAATTCAGCTCTTACCTGACAAAGTGTCCCAGACTGGTGACTATCAATCATCTTAAGCAATTTCATAAATTACACTTAGGATAAAGTTCTGTTGCTGAAACCCAAGATATATTGGATGCAAAGCCTATTAGAAGTAGCTACAGAAATGTTCTTTAAAAGTCAAGATTGGCTATCAAAGGAATAGCATGCGGTAGAAATGCTGATATTAAAGGCAAGGACCTTGACCAAATGTAGTCATATTCCCATGAGAAATTCATAAACTATTGCACATAACAACTGCTAAGTAAAATAAAGTTGCACTTACTCAAGGCCATCTAATTGTATCAGCTTATGTGGAGTTGTCTGCTGGCAAGGGAAGTCCAAAAACTCAAGATAGTGGCTGCTGCCATATGTCACAATACACATGAAAAACAAACAAACAGAGCTTCATTTGAGACCATAGTTTACACGGTCACAACTATCAGTCTAACTTCTTTTTAATTCCTTCTTCTCCCTCAGTATCCCACTTTTATCATCTAACATTCTTTCAGGATTTCTTCTATAGCTATGAGATCTAAAAACATTTGGTTTAAGTAATTTGTGTGTTTGTGCTGCATCCAGAGAGTTCATCGCTAAAGTCCAAACTCCATATCACATATTGAAGTAAAGTCAACATTCAGTACAGGTAGTCCTTGACTTACGACCACAATTGAGCCCAAAATTTTTAAGTGAGACATATGTTAAGTGAGTTTTGCCCCATTTTATGACCTTTCATGCCATAGTTGTTAAGTGAATCCCTACAGTTGATAAGTTAGTAATCTGTTTGTTAAATGAATCTGGTTTCCTCATTGACTTTGCTTGTCAGAAGGTCACAAAAGATGATCACATGACCTTGGGACACTGCAAACATCATAAGTTGCCAAGCATCTGAATTTTGATCACATAATAACGGAATACTGCAAAGTTCGTAACTGTGAAAAATGGTCATAAGTCACATTCTTCAGTGCCGTTGTAACTTTGAACGGTCACAAAACGAACGGTTGTATGTTGAGGACTACCTGTGTTCTGTTTCTATTTCCTAGAAATGGAAATACTTTCAGTGGCATTCTCTGAGGTGTACAGTATTTCTGAACAGTCTCATTTAGGATAATGCTGCAGATTCAGATTTATTTCCTGCCTCAAGGCAAAAATCACAATCACCCTTTCCATCTTACAAATGGAGCATTTGTGTTTATGCATGTGGGTTTGTGTCTGCATACATCAACGAGGGAAGGGAGACTTTGGCCGGGTGCCAGTCGACAGAAGGCAGAATCTTCTCACAGATGGCCGAGGCTCTACGGGGCTAGCTCTTTCCTTGTGCAATTAACATAGAACTCTTCTATGAAAAATGAGCCTCCATGACTGTTTCAGAAGAGAAGTTAAGTGAAATCAAAGGTCGGAAAGACTCAAGAAGTAGCTTAACTCTGTGTCCTTAACTGACCTCAAGCAATAGGAGACAAGCTAAGGACAGAAATGGTATGGCAAGCAGCGCCTTTGGGGGCCTTGCTGTGGTTTTGAGATAGGCTCATAATGTCACTGTAATGTAGTTTGAAGAAATTTAATTTCCTCTTTATTATTGACAGTGCATTTTTATGTAGTAGTAAAATCTTGACCCCCCCTGGTTTTTTTTTTTTTGGTTTTTTTACTTTGCCTGAAGACATATGGGCTTTCTGGATCACAATAGATTACATTTAAAGACATCATTGCATTCTCTCTTTAAAAGTCTGAAAATACACTGTTATTGGCCTGATGGTCTATGACACCAGGCTGTATGGCTGTAGATCAGAAGAGCATTTATGTTAATTTGTCAATATATTAATTTAAAGGATGAGGTCATTTCCTTTTAAAAATATATTTTAAAGAATGGGAAGGGGCTGCCTTTGGAAATCAGGACTCTTTCCTGAAAGTAAATAAGGACGCTTTATATTAATGAAACCATGTTTTGAACTATATCTAAAATGTAATAGAACTTCAACAAGGTGAAAATAAGAGGTAGAAACTAAAAAAAATCAACAAAAGATTTTTGCTACATAGTTGCAGTTAGATTAAAATATAGGATTGTAAAGGGAAAATTCAGATTTTAATTACTTAGAAAAGTTAAAACTGCTGGCAAATCCTTTCACATACACTGCCCAAAAAAACCACCCCCTGTGCATTTTACGGAAATACATACAAAGTCACATGCACATGAAAATGCACAAATTAATTAACTAATTAGAGTAAAACCAAATTAATTCATTAATTTCTACAGGTTTCCATTTTAGAAAAGTGACTCTGGGCTGCAAACCATCATAAAACAAATTAAAACAATTACAGTAGAAGGCAAAATATATACAGCATCTGAGGAAAATTATCAACATAGATATCAATATGGCTAGAAAACAGGACCATTCACACCCTTGTGGGCCCAGGCCCAGGCACATAACCATGTCTTCAAGGCCTTCCAAAAGGTAAATCAGGTCAGGGTCATCCTGATCTCTGAAAGAAAAATGTTCCAGAGGCAGGTTCTAAAACAAAGAAGGAACATCTCCTAGTCCAGGGGTAGGCAACCTCGGCTCTTTTATGACTCATGGACTTCAACTCCTAGAATTCCTTAGTCAGCTATGCTGACTCAGGAATTCTGGGAGTTGAAGTCCATGAGTCATAAAAGAGCCGAGGTTGCCTACCCCTGTCCTAGTCCCTGCCAGCCACCATTCCTTGGCTGATAGGACCTGTAACATACCCAATCTGCTGGACCACACTGGGCTGATTGAGACAACTGGGAGAAGACAGCACCTGAGGTAACTTGGTCCCAAGTCATACGTCTTAATTATAAACCAATCTGGAAACAGGGAAGAGAACTAACATTTGACAGCCAGTGCAAGTGAACCCTGGTACAATTTAAATTGGAATTTTGTATGTAAAAGATGACACGATTGGAGCTGAGTCTGGGAAGTCAAGTACAAGTACGAGTCTGTGGAGACAGCCAAAACCACTTCTGAAAAAGAACTTTCTGAAAAGAGGCCACTATTTTAATTATCTTAAGAAAGAAATGTGCACATGCCTCCGTGTATTCCACAAAAAAAGATTTGCACATTCCTCTTGTACAAATCTGGAGTACCTTTGATTTGGGTATTAACTTCACTAGAGGGCTGGTCTATGCAGTCTCTTTCCTCTAAGGGACATTTCCAGTTGAGGCATACTTTAGGCAGCATAGCTGTCTGCCTGCTGCAGTCTGTGCACTTTTAGTCTCTCCTATGGTGTTTTTGGCAGGTCCATTGATATCATTATTCATGTTGACACATACTGTAAAGTAACTGAGGCAACTTTTGGGAAATAGGAGTTTTTAGTTTCCTTTTTAAACTCACAAGGGGAAAAAGGGGGAATCTGTACGCACATGTGTGTATATTCACAAGCATGCATTTATTTAGTTTCACATGTTTTCTTGTCCCACCTATCAAAGTATTTTAGCTGACATTCTAGAGTCAACTGCTCTCTGATTTTTGCCATCATAAAATGGTGAAGCAGGTTGGCTTAATAAAGGAGCTAACGATTCTGTATCTGTATCTTACCCTTTCATAGATTTAAGCATTCCCAAGCACAGTACAAGAGAACTCCGTATTTTATTAAAAACATGGCAGTCAAAATACTCAGTTTAGTACTTTAAGCAGGATTTTCCACTGGTGCTAAAAAGAAAGAGCAAAAAAAAAATAGTCTTCCTTCTTCTTCTCCTTCATTCCCTTCTGGCATGTTTGGGATTAAGCCCAAGAAAATCTAGAAAATTGCAATATTAATGGATTAGTTTGACCTAGGTTTAAGCCTCACTGTCCCCCTCCCCACTCTTACAAACTTTCAAATGGATTCAGTCTGGTGTTTATAATAAAGCTGGTTTATGGAACTCATCATTTATAGATCTCAGATAGGGATGACGACATTACTGCACAGTAAAATAAGCTGCAAAGAGAAAGTCATCATGTACTGCTCAGAGGTCACTCTGCTGGACAAATGACACTTTTAAAGTCCGTTTTGCACTTTGCTCCATAATTTCTGCTAGAAAAGGGACAGCATCAAATACATTTTTAAGATAATGAAAAACAGAATCATAAATACGTTAGCAACCGATCTATCTGACAAAGGCCTTGCTGGTGGTCTCTGGAGAATTATCTAACTGGGGCTATTTGCACTTGGATAACCTCTTGGTAGCACAAGAAAATGTTTATGAATCTAAAATGGCTTACAAACATTAGAACAAATGATGACTTTATTCAGAGAGACTGAACTGTAAATGACTTCTCCTGACTATTTGGCATGGGTTAGTCTCCTATTTTAAAGCATGCAGTCAATAAGCAGTGGTCACGTTACCCAGTCTTGCTGCTGAATTCTAAATGATAGCAATGCTTGCAGAGAGTAGCCCACTGTACAAATGGAGCACTCCCCCAAAGAAGGAAGAATAATAAACAGGTTGGCAGAACTTACAATTGGCTCCTGAAGGCTGTGCTTACCTCTCAATGGTGCAAAGCGAGTGTATTAGGTTGAAAGAGATGTTCCAGGTGCAGTCTGTTAAAGTTGATTCAGATTCTCACTCTGGGAACTCTGCTCTTTGTTGATATTAAAGGAAGTTGCAAGAGTGTTTTGCAATCCTTGTTATGTTTACCCCAAATCACCCTGCAAGGCGGGAAAAATGTCACCTATTTATCTTTTCGAACATGGAGGGTTTGTGTGGCTTCTTCCAGATTACAGAGGATCTTCTTCTCAGCTAAAAGGAAAAAAATAAATAGCCTTCAAGTACAAACTATGTTCATTTGCATACATACATGGCTTTCAACTCCAAGTTTTGGAAGAGATGTGATTCCAAGTTATCCTGTTGTGGGTTAAAATGTGGCCAAAGAAAACATATCTCTGAGCTGACAATTTCATCTTTTGTCACACAGAATAATCAGACATTTTGATGCTGGGTCAATAATATTCAGTTTATAGGGAAAGGTTTAATTGCTGAAAATGGTAGAGTTAGAAGTAAGAGCAATGTATTAGTATCTTGATTTTTAAGTACATGTACAAGGCTCGGTATTGCTGACTAAAGAACTCAGCCTTGAAAAAGACCACACTGAAGATGTCAAGTGATATAATACTTTCGGAAGTTTTAATCCATGAAAACTAATGCAAGTTATTTATAAGCAATCTGTAGGGAATGAGTATATATGTCTGCATCAGTCCTCTTTTTGACTTGCTTTGTATTCTCTATACTTTTCAGTAGCAACTAGTTCATTCAGATGTAAAAACCCAAGCTTGCCAAGCCGTTTAGACAAATTACATTATGATTGGGGAGGAATATATGAAATAGTTTTCCCTCGTCTACCTCGATAATTATGATACATTTTATGGATAGTCATTGGTCATTTGAAAACTTCCTTTGATTACATGGAAATCATCTAGCCGCTGGTTAAATTGAGGATTATTGCTTACCTGGTCATCCCCATGACAGCACCCACTTCTCATAGCAGGGCCAGAAAAATACCAAAATCCTCTTTCTACGTAATCAGGGCCATCACGTGCAATATTTTAAAGTGTCCCAATCATGGCTAACTGATTCCATTAAAATTCTGAGAAAGCATGTTTCAATAAGAACGTGCAAGTTATCACAACAATAAATGATTTATTTATGGCAAGAAATTGAAACTGCATGCATGTATGTGTTTGCAATCTCTGACTCTAAAAAGGGGATTTTTTTCACAATATCTCACCCCTCTTTTCCTAGGTGTGATTCTGCTTTTCATTAGAGCAAACTGGCAATGAAGGAGATGTCGATGGTGTGTTGTGTGTTCCTGGGATGAAGGAGGGGAAAGCTGGTACTAAAGCTGGCTTAATGAAAACCAGCTTTTGTAGAAACAGAAAAGACCTTGATAAACCTTATAGCTTCCTGCTAGGGGGTTTATTTATTCAACTTTTCTCTTGGATCAGTCTCCAGTTTTAGCTGGAATCTTGTTTTGAGACTTTCTACTCCAGGTAAGCTATTTAATTCTTCACTACAGAGAAGAGCTTTAGGGGAAACAGGAGAATTGGACTTTACTGGTTGATTCAACATAAGCCACATATACTTGCATGCTGCTTGGATTCTAGATGGATCACCCCACCCCATTACCAATTGTTGCAGAAGTTTTGAGTGGGAGCAACCTATGATACACTAAAAGGGTATTAGTAGGAAAAGAAGAATTGGAGCCAATGAACACACCATTGGTTTCTTCTCCTCAATGATATTTTAATAGTTCCAGCATATGTAGGTAAAACTTGGTAATATCTACAAAAAAAAAAAAAGAAATGTAACAGCCATACATCAATCGAGGATATGTATGTTGGGCTAATGAACTATAAAACTCTGCTTGTTGCTACTGTTGTAGTTGCAGACCTATTTTAACTTGTTTGCATTGAAATCATTGTCTGGACAAATAAAGTAGTGAGTGTAGATTAAGTGCAAGCCTGGTCAAATTATGCTAATACCATAGCATGATGCATGTGGGAGATGCATTGGTTGGAACTGAGCCCCCCCCCCCCACACACACACCAAAAAAAACCCTGATACCATTTCAGAATTGCGCATTACCTGTATTCCATTCCATCTCCCCTATAATATTGTCAAATTATACCCACATCTAGTCATAGTAAAGGAAAAAATGAAAATAAAACATGGCCAGATTTTTTTTTCCACATGTTTATAAATTAGGGTTCTGTATGACATACCATCCTAAACAACTAGCAGAGGCCAGTGTCAACTAAGTGATCCTATACTTATTTACATATAAGTTATTTTGTCTGTTCCACAGCAACTTAGCTTTATTTGAACAAGATTTTTTCTGTTCCCACCTAAGTTTTGCAAAACAGTCTACTAGAATGTTTTGATTATTTGCTTTCATGAAGAAGTTTCTTTTCCAGATTAATAATGTGAACTTGAGTTAGGCAGAGAGGCTTTAAAAGAGCTAGAATGTGCATTCCATGTGGTGTCTATGTTTGTCATAACAAAATTGCTGGTACTAGTAGTGAAATATTAGGTCTTGCCAGTAAGAGTGGAGTTATAAGCACTAAGTGTTTTACATACTCTAAATGGAATGTATGTGGTTAACAGTGATACAAAAACTATAAAATCCTCTTCCCAACTTTCTACAGCATGTTATGCATAGGTAGTATCTGTTTTCATTATCATGCACCCACTTATTTAAAAACAAACAAACAAACATATACCAAGGTTTGTCCCCTCCTAAAAAAAACACCCCATAAATTGAATTTCTTCCCTCTTTAAATGATACTATCAACATTACCAACTTGTTTGCACTGTAAATTACACAATTTATGAAGAGCGATATAGAGGAATATCAGATCCCTCTTATTTCTAGTCTGTGATAATTTTGCATCTGTTCATTCATAAGTTATATTCTACTGTTCCTAAACTAATCTGCTAATTTTTGTGGGAAACAATAGGCACAGATTCAGAGGTATTGGGAAGATGTTAATTGAAAAGTTACACGCTTGCAAATGCATTTAATATGCAGTCTGGGATTGTTTATGAGCCCCAAACTAATCTGCCTAAGTGGATGATGTGTTAAGTAGGAAGGATAATTGCATTCCAATTGTTAATTTGCAGAATGAGGATTGGGTTAGTTCCCTTTGAAACTCAGATGATTATAAAGTCCTTGAGCATAACTGACTGAAATATGCTCGTCTGTCTATATTACCATCCAGCATGAAACCTGTTAGAAGCATAGAAGTAAAAAGTGGCTTCTCATTTGGGCCTCTTTTGTATCTTTTTTTAGTCCTAGAACTGTGAAATCCATGGCATGCTCTTTAAGGAAGTGAGGCAATTCTTCCTCTTTAACTCTTCTCTTGGCAGCACAAAACAGAATCCACGGAGAAATGACTAGAAAAGAAAATAAGGTGCAATGCATCTCTTTTCTCCTATTTAAACCATGATCTGGAATACCTCTGGGCTCCCTTGAGAGGCTGGTGTAGACCTATGGGGGCATGTGGTTCAGGCTGAGTGGCTGGATGGGATTTTTCCCTCCTGCTGAGAATCTTGTGCGGAAAGAACAAAGGAAATAAACTCTCGGAGGCAGCCCGTGGGTTGGAGAGCGCCAATGAAGTCAAGAAGAGAAAAGAACTTGAAAATGAGACTGCGTACAGGGAGGGGGAGAGGAATAATGGATAATGGCTCAGATGCGGGCTGCCCAGCTGGAATGGTCTGAAGGGCTATCTATCTTGCCTTTTTATTGTTTACTGCAGTGGAAAATCAGGGTTAATAGTACAAAGAGCAATAAATAGTACAAAGAGGAACAGCACGTTCCATGAGGAAATCTAGAGATGGTTATCCAAACCTGAGAACTGTCTAAGAGGCATCGCAAGGGGTGTATGTGTGTGTGTGTGTGTGTGTGTGTCAGTCTTGTTTTGGGCAGCTCAGGTAGACACACTTGCCTGCTGCAGGATGGACAGGAGGAGAAATGCCAGACAGGAGGTTTGTTTGGCAAGAGGATGCAGAACTAAAACCTGGGCTGTTTTGTGGTCCTTTCAAGCTTTGCTTTCATTCTTTCTTTCTTCTGCCTACTCTTTTCCATGTTGTTATGCTGTGAGCTCCCTGTAGGCACGAGCGACGTGTTCCTATGTGTTTGTATAGCTTCTTGTATTATGGTGACCTAAGCTCCACTGGGGCTTTTAGGCATGACTGCAATAATAAACAAGAAGAAAGGAAGAATGGAAAGAGGAGAGGAAGAAGGGCAGGATGAGACGAGTAGGGGGGCTGCAGAAAGGAAATGTGAGGCATTTCAGATCAGGATTTGACTTTGAACTGGCATAAAACTAGTTGTCAACTGGCAAGGGAGCTGGTCTCCATCCCCCAAACCAGGTTTCTTCATAATGTTCTGAAAAGTTTACTGCTTGTAAAATTCTACATTTCTTTCCCCCTGCTAACTTACGCAAACATTTATATGGCCACCCGACTCAGGCCACGTGGCTCTGAATGAGGTACAAAAAAGGAAGAAAAATAAAAACAATAAGTCAATACAAAATGACATGTGAAATAATGAAACAACAATGACATCTAAAATGTTCTGGAGCTTGATAACTGGGACCCAAGCTCATCCTGATTCCAAGGCCCAGAGAATAAAACAGGTCTTATCTGAAGCCTGGCAGTTAGAATCTATCCTATGTTGGGGGCAGATTGTTCCAAAGGGCAGAGGCTACCATAGGGAAGGCAAACAGCCTGGGTCCTATAAAAAGAAATCATTTCATGAAAGGACTTGGGAGTGTAGCCATTTTATTGGAGTTTATAGGCTAGCCAGATAGTTTTGAGAACAGGCAGTTCTACAGATAACCTGGTCCTATGCCATGTAGGACTTTATAGGAGATTACCAAAGTGTTGAATTGCACCCAGAAACCTACTGAGATTCACTGCAGCTTCTGGAGTAAAGGTGTTACTTTTAGATATCCGTGCTGCTGCATTCTGGACCAATGAAGCTTCTGGCTGGTCTTCAAGGGCGGCATTGCAAGAATTCAGTCAGAAAGTGCCTGAATTGTTGGACTTCAGGATGGCTGCTTGACATGGCCTTGGATATCCTAAGATGGCTGCATGACTCTGGCTGGTTTTCTTGCGGAATCAGCAGCCAGCTCCCATTCTTGCTATACCTAGATGCAACAATTCTTTAATTGTACCCTTGCTCAACTTGACAGACCCAAGATTTGTTGGGAATTCTGGAAACCTTTATTTTTTTTTTGAAAAAAATATTCAAAATTTCAAAATATTGCATATTTTGAAAAACATTACTAAGTGCTCTGAGAGCCAGTTTGATATAGTAGTTAAGGCACCAGGCTAGAAACCAGGGGACTGTGAGTTCTGCTTCTGCGCTAGGCATAAAACCAACTGAGTGACTTTAAGCCACTCACTCTCTCTAATTCCTAGGATGAAGACAATGGCAAACTACTTCTGAAAATGTTGTCAAGAAAACTGCAGGGACTTATCTAGATAGTTGCTAGAAGCCAAGACTGTCTTAAGTGTTAAATAAGTAAATAAGCAAACAAACAATCTATTCCAGCTAAAGCATATTAAATATGGTCTGTCTGTCTGTCTGTCTCTCTGATCTGTCTGTCCTCCCTTTCACTCTCATCCCTCTCTCATCCCTCTCTATTATCTATCTATCTCAGCTATTATCTCAATACTCTACCATCATAGTATCTATTCCTCCCAATACAGACCCAACAGCCTCCAGACATTACAAAACTCTTCAAGAGGAGCTTCTGTTCTGTCCAAATTTGAGGTTTGCATATTGATGTCACCTAACTCTGTATTGGATAACCTAGTCTGTAACTTCACATAGATGAGTGGAGAGTGTTGAGCCTTGTGTTATGCCATAACAAAGGGCCTTTTGTGGTCCCTATATATCTGAAGAGTGTCAAATTGGGTGAGGCAGTTCTTTTATTTGGTTACATACCAAACATGATAGCACACCACACAGCAGCATGCAACTTTTTAAGATGACCACTATATTCATATGTACAGATTCATGTACTGATGTAGCATAATTTAAAGGCATATTGTGCTGATAGTTTTTGGAGAAAATGATACTGGCCATTTTATAAGGTTGCTCCTTAGATAATGTCATCATGACTTCATATTAGAATGTCAAGATGACCCAAATTTTCCCTTGTGACATTTCAAAAACCATTTTTTCTGTCCCATGGAAACAAAAGAATAATGTTGAAGTTTTTCCATGGATTCTTTCAGGTCCAATTAGTGAAGAATCAAGTAATTGCTCTTAGGGTTATTATTCTGAAAGATTATGTTGCTTCTCTCCATCCTCATTTCACTGACCAATTGTAACTCTACAGGATATTTGCCTCCCCCCCCCAGCATGTCCAATTCTTGTCCAAATTGTGTCCAATTCTTGGGAACTGCCCAGACAAATCTCTGGGAGATTGCCCAGAAAAAGATTTGTTGGAAAGGTTTCTCAGAAGTGGTTTGCCATTGTCTCATTCCTAGGGCTGAGAAAAAAATGACATTGGGTAGCATTGTGCCTAAGGTAGGACTAGAACTCACTGTCTCCCAGTTTTTAGCTTGATTCCTTAACCATACACTCTAACTGCCATGCTATTTACCTTTCAGTAAAAAAGAAACATCTGTGTGATGTTGAAAGTAGGCAAGTGTGGCAATTAATGGTGTTGGGGAATATGTTATTATTTTCTCTATTTTATTTGTGCTTGCATAGAGCATATTAGTAATACTTGGGCTCCTGTACAATAAATTGCATAAACTAATTGAGAAAAGTGAGATTTCTAAAAGACAGTACTATTAGCCTAACACACTTGTGCAATAGACCTCCCCAAGCCTTGCTGGGTTGTTAACAGCAGATTTCCTGGATTGGTAGTTAAGACAGACACAAAATCCACATGGGTACAGAAGCTTCTGCTTTACAAACTTATGTAAGAGACAAACATGCACACAAACAAACAGGATGGTCAAGTAAGTGATGAGGAAAAAGACACAACAGATGCAGATGTGGTGGAAATCTGAGTTATATATCCAGATGCACATTTGGAAATAATAAGTACAATGTAAATATAATGTATTCAACCTTATAGGGAAGATTGTGTCCAGATGACCTTGTTTCTGTTCTGCCTGTTGTCCAAATCCTGAGTATAAATGGACAGCTTTAAGCTCCAAAATCCCCTTTCTTACTAGTAGAATCAAGCTTCCATTGATGTCCCTTTCAAAGAGATGACACTTTTGGACAATGGATCATTCTTATAAGGTGGGATACGTGACCATCCAAGAGCCATAGGTTTTAGTCTGAAGTTCAGGACAATGACCTGCTCTTTTGGCCTGTAATTGCCAAATCACTTACAGTCTTGTTAACTTTTTTAGTAAACAACTTTTTCTTTGTCTGCATTGTTGGTTGTACAAATATTTTGGTATTCCCTCCTTCCCCATCGCATAAGTAGTGCAGTCATGCTAGAGGGTTAGCTATTGGTATTGGAATCAAACAGGCATCATTAACAAAAAGCAGAACACTCGTTCTTTCCTGGCATAAATTGATTTTGTATGCAGCTAAACAGCTGAGTGAGCCACCAAAATAGGAAACATATTTTTTTTAATGAATTGCTCTTTTTTTCGTTTTGTTTTGCTTCTTGTTGAAGAAGAAAAATCCCAGTGAGTAAAGAATAAGGATAGAAGAATTTCCAAACAAAGTGTTGGTTACATTTTGGAATACTTGAGTTGTTTTTGTTTACGGTATGATCTCCTCTTCCTTCCCAGTTTCTCCTTCTAAGCCTTTGGGCATGCATTCCAAGCCAGAGGAGCCCACAAACAGGCTGGAATTTTCAGTATCACTCCTTATTTCATCAAAGTGGTTAGTGGGAGTGCAGACCAATGGGAGCCAAAGTAGGAAAGGGCAAGATGGGAGTCAACAGTATCTGAAACAAAGAATTAACTAACCACGTGGAATAAATATGGAACATGGTTAAAGTGGTTGGGATCTCTTTTTTCTAGCAAGACTGGATCAAGTATTTATAAGAGTCATGGTGGCGCAGTGGTTAGAATGCAGTATTGCAGGCTAATTCTGCTGACTGCCAGCAGTTCGATTCTCACTGGCTCAAGGTTGACTCAGTCTTCCATCTTTCCGATGTGAGTAAAATGAGGGTCCAGATTGTTGGGGAAAATATCTTGACTCTGTAGATTGCTTAGAGAGGGCTGTAAAGCATTGTGAAGTGGTATACAAATCTAAGGACTATTGCTATTGTATAATGCAGGGACCATTGGCAGAAAGGAAAGGAGCACAGGACCATCATTGCTTGTCTATGGTTTGGACCTAGGCAGAAGAGGAGCAAATGATTTGATTCATACCTAACAGGAATCAGCTTCAGAAGACATACTCATTCACCCCTTTAGAATTCTAATTGCAAGCCAAGAGATTACTACTTCAATTTTAACTACCAGGTGAGGACCATTCATTGACTCTTTAAAAAAAGATGCAGAACCGGGAGAAATTGGCCATGAAGAACATGCCATCTAAGTCAATTTCCTTACTATGACTTAGAAAACTGAAGAAGGCTTTCTGGAAAGGTGGTGTGGCTGATTGCATACATGTGATAGGGATTGTGCACTTTACTGCACAGTGCAGTATGTGACTCCAGTATTTTTCTCTGTACATTGTTAGGAGGTTGAACACTAATGAACTGTATGTTTGTGCTATGAAAAATGGGTGAAAGTAGAATGCCTAAATTTGATCACAGTGAAATTCAGTGACATAATCTTTTATCCCATTTCCTCTGCAAACTGACCTCTTGATTATAGCTAGAATTTAACTAAGAACTAAATGATATTTTTGTTTATAATAGCCATGAATATGGAACACTGGTGGGATTGCAACATTGCAGTCAAGGTTCACTTTTTATGTAAAATCCAGAGATCTGGGATTGAACATGGATGTCAGAGGAACTATTAAGTAAACTCCCCAAAGGTGTGCGAAAGGAAATAATGGATTGGATCTATCACCAAACTTGGTATCTTCCATTTATCTGGAAATTTTAGTCAAAATGAACCAGTTTGGTGTAATGGTTAAGGCGCTGGCCTAGAAACCAGGAGATTGTGAGTTCTAGTCCTGCCTTAGACATGAAAAACCAGCAGGGTAACTTTGGACCAGTCATGGTCTCCCAGCCCAACTCATCTGACAGTGTTGTTGTTGTTGTGGGGAAAACAGGAGGAGGAAGAAGTGTTGGTATATTTGTCATCTTCAGTTGTATATGGAAGAAAGTAGGATAAAAATCTAAAAAAAGATTAAAAAATTTAGACATAAAGACTGGGAATTATGAAAATTGCACCCTCAATGCATCTAGACAGGAGTCTATTTTAAGAACACATCTGTTTCTAAAAAATAGTTCACATAAACAGGTGCTCATAAGGAAGAATCATATCTGGCCTGTGCAAAGCTAACCTTTTCAGAATCTTTAAGAGCCGGTTCAGACATTAAAAGAGTCTTGTTAACACAGTCAAAAGCTGTTAGTTCAGAGAGTCTGAGGAGTGAAACATGTCAGGTGGGAAAAGACATCAAAGCAGCTACTTCCTTGATTAGAAGAGCTATAAGATGTCTTGTAAATAATTCAGATGATTTGCCCATGAATCTTCACCTCAGATATTAATTTAGTGCATCGATCTAAACAATCGAACATCAGTACTAACAGATTATACTATTCATTCCAAAAAGGCAAGTCTGCAGAAGCAAGGAACCACAAAAAGAGTGAGTTAAAGCTTTAGATGTAGCATATTTTTTTTAAAAAATGAAATGGTACACTATGCTGATTTGGGCAAAAGCAAGAAGAGGTTAGTTTTTTTTCCTCATCCAATCAAAATCCCCCCACAATTGATATACTTCCTCCAGGGGAAAAAGTATGGGACCTGAATTCTTACTCTGTGGCAAGGTTGGGTGAGAATGGCTTTCTGGAGAAGGCATTAATGGTAGCATCTAAATTAGTGTTTTTCAGATGTGCCAACCTTAAGATGAGTGGACTTCAACTCCCAGAGTTGCAATCCAACCATCTTAAAGTTGTCATGTCTGAGAAACACTAGTATACATAATAAAGCAATATACAGAAGATTGAGCATTCTCAGTTTTCCAGAGTTATAGGGGATATCATAGCAAATTTTAGCCCCTGTACCATGTTCTCTAGGTAAGAATAGCTTCTAAGAAGGCAAGCGTATGTCTATTGTTCTACTGAATATATAGTTAGGGAACTATAGTGGATAAGTAGGTGACAGTGTATGCTTACAATTATTCTTGCCTGCTTCAAATTACAAATTGTTTATGTAACATCAGCATCTGTTGAGTTTTTGTTACATGTATTGAAGTGAATGAAACTATACATCACAAGTTTACTTTTATGGCAAGGATGCTATAAGTTCCTCAATAGATGTTTGGGGTTTTAATGTGCTATTTGTCACCAGAATAGATTTTAATAATAATGTTAAAGTGATTTTTTAAGAGTCATTCACTGGATAGTTTTAATTTAATTCTTTTGTTTTCTACTTCAGGGTTATGTAGGGGAAAGAGTATAGACATTTATAGCAGCATTTTAAAAAAGATATATTAAAAGGAGAAAAGTCAGAATGTTCAAATAAAGACAATCATATATGAATGGCAACAATCCTACTTTAATATGAATTTTTTCCAAGTATGATAGTATATGTTGACCAGTATATGTATAGCTTCCATTTATGGTAGTGAGCAATGACTCAGTGGATAAGACACTGGGCTTGTCAGCTGGAAAGCTGAAGCCCAGGTTTGAGATCTGAGTGTCACATGACAGGTTGAGCTCCTGTCCTGACTGTAGCTCCTGCCAACCTAGCAGAGGCTGAAATGGAAATGAGTACCACCCCTTATAGTTGGCAACAATTGGCAGAATAAAATCTGCAGGGACTGCTTTACCTTTATAATAGCATATGTTAACCATTAGATGAATGTAAATGTTATTAGTGTATCTGCAAAGTTTCTGATTTATTTGTTATTGGCTTTATCTGAAAGTAGGCTACCAGGAGATTTCAATGGACAAAGGTATAAAGACCTAGTGTGGTGCAGAAGTTTGGGGGTAAACTTTCATCAAGTCTGGCCCAGATGAGCAATAGAAAATGATGGTGGGGATTGCAGCTGAAACATCTGGGGAGTACCAGATTCCCTTCTCTTGGACACCACACCTTGACATTCTGTTAACTGTCGATATTTAACATACATTATTACGTTATCCCATTAGTCCAGGGCTTTTCAACCAGTGGTATGGGTACTACCTGTGGTACATTGGCACCTGGCAGGTGGTACGTGATCATCCTAGAAAAGTGGTAGTGGGGGAGGGGAATGAGCTGAACCAGTGGCAGCACCGCACAAGCCTGAGCAACAGACGGCTGGAGCTGCAGGGCTGTCAGGGATCAACGGAAGTGCCAGGCTCCAGCTGGAGCTCGGCGCTGATCCTGATGCTTCTGCTGAGCCCAGAAGAAGTGCCCATCAGCTGGAATGTTGCAGCATCTCCAGGGTCTTGTGATTTACATTCAGATGCTTGGCAACTGATTCATATTTATGATGGACACAGTGTCCTAGGGTCATGTGAAGTGACCAAATCCTGCTGCAACCACCCAGCAGACGGGGGGAATAAAAACCAAACACCTGCCACCCCACCCCCACTGCCAATCCTCAACAGAAATGCTCACAACAGTGAAAATCTCAGACAGAAGGAAGAGCGCTGCTGGGAAGGCAGGCAGTTGTCTTGCTTGGCTGTGGCTTGGGGGGCACTTTTTTCAGTGCCATTGTAACTTCAAACAGTCACTAAGCGAAATGTTGTAAGTCAAGGACTACCTGTACTCCATCACTTCTTTCTTTTCTTTTTCTTTTTCTTTTTTTTTGGTCATCAAGTTTTTGACACTTTGCTAGGTGACTGGTGGTACTCGGATGTTGCCATATCCTAAAAGTGGTACAATGGGTGAAAAGGTTGAAAAGCCCTGCATTAGTCTATCTGATTCCAATGATATCAAAGAGTAGTTTCCATGTATGGGTGGATTAATATCATGTATTGATTTGAACTAGCTAGTCAATCTGTCCTGCAAGGATTCTAGAGTTTAATTGTATATCTGACAACTCATAAGGAATGGATATATTATGTAGTTTATGAATGAATGTGCCAAAATACAAGAGGGTAGCCTTGTCAGAGACTAATATACAGCAACTGATATATGAAATATATTGAAGCAGAAGTTAAAATTTAATCTGGGAGTTCAGCCCAGATTTGGTCATGAATGGAATGCTTCAAAAGAGTTTGTGAAATGAAAGGAAGCCCTGTAGAGTGAATAAGTCCTCTTCCAACTTTGAGGTTTCACCAAAAGGGAGGTAAACACTGCTGAGAAGAGGATGAAGGGAAATACATACATGCTGTGGGATACCTCCATGGGCAAGAGATTTACAAGAAGCAGGTTAGAAATTGGGAAACAAGGCTGCTAGGATAAAATTAGGATTGTGTTCTTGGTTTAAAGTGAATAGTCCTGCTTTGGTTTTGACAAATTTCACCTAAACAAAGTCTGTTATGCATCCCATCTCTTAAGATAGGCTAGATCAGGGGTAGGCAACCTTGGCTCTTTTATGACTCGTGGACTTCAACTCCCAGAAATCCTGAGCCAGCCACGCTGAGGGGAAAGGGAGAGGTTTCCAAGCTGAGCCATGCTGGCTCAGGAATTCTGGGAGTTGAAGTCCACAAGTCATAAAAGAGCTAAGGTTGCCTACCCCTGGGCTAGATGCATGGTATATATCAGGGGTCTTGAAACTTGGCACTTTTATGACTTATGGACTTCAACTCCCAGAATTCTTCAGCCAGTGTGCCACAAGTCCACAAGTCATAAAAGAGCCAAGTTTGAAGACCCCTGGTATATATGGTGGCCCAGAGATGTGAAATTGTCTCACAAGGGAGTGAGATTAATCCTCTTCTCAAATGTAGTTTTAGTTTTTATTGTATGGACAATTCTCGATTTGTGAGCCTAATTGAGCCCCACATTTATGGCCATAAGTTGTGACACCCCTAAAGTAGGTCATTATGTGATTGGACCTGAGTTTACAACCTTTTTTTGTGATAGTCAATAAGTGAATGTGGCAGTTGTGAAGCAAACACCACAGTCGGTAAGTGAATGCTGTGGTAGTTAAGTGAACCTATCTATGGGGCAATTTTTGACAGAAACCAGAGGTAAATGCCAGTTTCCAGCAAAAATGCTGTAATTTGAGTCAAATGACTGGGGGTCACTGCAAGCAGCCATAAATGCAGCTAATTGCTGAGTGCACAAATGTGATAAAATGACTTTGGTGTGCGTGTGTGTCATTGGAACATCTAAACTGGTTTCTTCATGCTTCATCATAACTTCAAATGGGTGCTAAGTGACTGGTTGTAAGCAGTGGTGGGATTCAGCTAGTTCACACCAACTTCCGGAAGTGGCATGCACACAGAGAACCGGTTGTTCACATATTTGAATCCCACCACTATGTATAATCATTCTATATTCCAATATCGAGTGTCACAGCCCTGAAATTTGAAGCAGTGTACATAGTGTGGACTAAAAAGTGAGTCATTTCTTGAGAGAAGTCAACATTGTTTATAAATCATTGTTTCTTTGAAGTGGAAAAAAATGGAGAAAGAGTCCCCTAGACAGAATTATGATTAACCATCTAATTGTTCTGTTGGTATGCTTGCTTTAGGCCTTTTTCTCTTTTTTTGCCCAGTGCACATTAAGAATTTGTTTCTCATCTTATAATCCTTGCACCCAGATGATAGTCATTAAGAAAGAGGCCAGGCAAACACTTGTGTATTTATAATCCTAACACATTTGAGTCCTGTTTTCCTCACTGTTTTCAACTGAATGTAATGCTGGAGAAATGTGAAAGAGTTACTGTGGAAGAAATTCTTCAGCTTGATCTCTTCTGGCTATAGAGAAGGAGATACTCAACAAAAGCACAGTTCTATAGAGATGTCTGTCCAGTTTCACTATGCTGCATTGTGCGAGACACACAATAATTTGGGCCTGTACATTTATGATGATGAGCAATTAGTTAATTTTGTATCCATCTCTTCCATGCCAGATTCATCCTTCTATTCTTATCTCGGGCATTTATCTTACTAGGCCAGGGGTAGGCAATGTTGACTCTTTTATGACTCGTAGAAGTCCACGAGTCATAAAAGAGCCAACTTTGCCTACCTCTGTACTAGGCTATTCCATTGGTACAGAGCATTATTGGAAATGAAGTAAAGTGCCAAATTCCATTAAGTAAATGTTAGAATAGCTATAGAATTGCCAACTTAGTTAATTAGCAGTATTGATATTACTGTTTATTAAGCACTTATATAAATTATTTAAAATAAAGTATCTTGATTAATGTTTAATAGTGTATAACTTAAAATATGTATTAGTGTCTCTGAAGCACCTATACTAACGGCTTTTTGGATTTCTAAATAAGGCACCATTTCAATATTATCAATTAATGAGGGAATGATCCCATGTGGCTACTCATCTTCCCAGTAAGAAGAGTAAATGTTATGCTATTTTGTGTAATATAATGACTTCATTTCTGTGAAAAGGCTAAAGTATTTGGTGGCTGTAGGTTTCTTGGCTGGATTAAGAGATCGGACAATGTCTAGTTTTCTTCCAATATTTAAGAGAAGTTCAGTTTTGAATCCAATTTTATGATTTTGTTCCTTTTGTATAAAAAGGGATTTGAACCAAAATGACAGTTCTTAAACCTCTTACTGGGATCCAGGAAATCTGGATCTAGATAAAAGGCTGTGAATTCTGATTTGGCAAAGTATGGTGAGCTTAGATTGTTGAAGAGGATTTAAATCCAATAAGCAAAATAGTGCCATAATGCAACTCATGGAAAGTACATTACAAATTCTAGCTAGCAAATTCTTTTCCCTCTGTTGACTTCAATATTTGCTATGGGCCCTTATAATTTACTGCAGGCATAACTAAACATAAGCATCTGCTTAAATAAGCTTTACCTCCTAGTAGCAGATTATTAACACCAGGCAAAAAGTGAAGTTCCATGTTCTTTGTTTGTATTATGTTACAATAAGCTAACTTTTTGTAACTGTTAGTCACCTCCAGTAGAAGTGTACTGTGCTCTACTGTTTTTTACCCTCTTATATTTACAGTAAGTATCTGCTGCTAGGAAACAAAACCAAACTGAAAAAAGCTCTCCAAACGTATCCATGTTATAGAAACATATTGGTAAGCTAGAAATCTTACCAGCAGTTTATTGATAAAGTACCATGAAAGCATAAAATATTGGGGGCACCCATAGGAAAAAAAAATCTATACAGAATGAATATACTCTAAACTTAATCTGTAACTGTACTTTTATTATTATACAGATTTTTATGATGTTGAATTGGAATGTGTAATTTTAGTTGCTGTGGAATTAATTAAATTCTGTAAAAAAATTACACACACACACGTGTGTGTGTGTGTGTGTGTTTGTGTGTGTGTGTGTGTGTGTGTGTGTCACATTTTAATAAGAAAGCCAATTTGGTGTGATAGTTAAGGCACTGGTGTAGAAACCAGGAGACGGTGAATTCTAGTCCCACCTTAGGCACAAAGCCAACTGGGTAGTTTTGGGATGGTCATTGTCTTTCAGTCCTTGCAAGACAGCAGTGGCAAAGCACTTCCATATGTTCCTGATGTCCCTCAGGATGGAAGAACAGGCTGTTATATAGTTAGAATACCTTGAAATCCACTATGGATCCACTATCCACTAGACAGCTGCAGCATTCTTTATTTCCCATTGTTCTTCTGCTATCCTTTACTATTTTTGGCAGCTATAGAATGTTTAGGGCATAGTGAATGTGATAAGTCACTGAGTTCATGGAGTAAAACCATGGCTGGACAGAGATGGGATCCATGTGTGCCCAACATCACAAAGTGACAAAGGAATGACTTCAACACGTATTTTGGTGAAAGACCAACAAAGACCCTGTGTGCACTGAAAAAAAAATGCTCCAAATCTCAGAAGAGGAGATAGTAGGCTATAATTCATATAGCTCTGGATAAAAGGAGAAATTATAGGAACATATGGTGTTGGTAGGATTGAATAACTAACAGAAGATACATTAAAAGTTTTATGGAAGGGAAACTAAATTATTTACCAGATAAATTATGTAAAAGTGTGCATGAAATAACTTTCTTTGGGTCCAGATAAAGAAGGGAAAAAACCATGTTCTGATTTTCATTCACATTTGTTTGCTCCCTAAAATTATCTTCTTGCTCATGGGATTTCCACATACAGAAACAATGATCGCACCATAGGTGCCTTACTCTATTGGTCTCTGACAATTGTAATTCCCCAAATCAGCCATATTGCATTTATTGAGAAACTCAATTCCTGCTCTCCTCACGACTACTGAAGAATCAGAGTAGGTTTTTAAACATGGCAGGCAGCAACATTTTAAAGAAATGTAACTCAGTTCTTCTAAAAACAGAAGGTATCCATGCACACCCTTTTAGTTAAATGGGGATCTGATCATAGAATTCATAGAATTTGTCCATGTTTGGGGAAAACAGCAAAGAATGTTGTAGTTCATATAGAAGGTATATTTGGTGTTCTGGTCCTTTAAAAACAGTTAATAGGATTTCCAGTCAGAGTAAGGAATTTGACAGATTTGGCAGCCAACTTTGAACACTTGGTCTTTTGAATCTCATCTAACATTCTGAGTCAGCAAAGAATATTGAGGAGAAAAGGAGCTTGATGTCCAGCTTTACAAGCTGGTGAATTAATTTTCTGAGACAGGTTACTGTGAAATTTAGTGATACCATGAATTCAGAGGTACTGTTAGTACTGGACCCAGGTAGGGGAAGCTTGGTGTCCATTGTTGTTTCAGAAAATTAATTCACCCAGTTTGTAAAACTGGACATCAAGCTTTACTCAAGGCTATAGCTAATAGATTTTCCATTCTTATGTTGACCATCAGACCCATGCCAATATTATTATGGTTGTCATAATAGTCTATCAGGTGTTTAGACTGGATTTGGCATTTTTGTCCACCTATTAAGTCCTTCCCGAGGACCTGGGATAGGTGGATGTTGTTGATTGATGATATTAAAGGTATCATAGCAGGGTGTAAAGTGATCCAAGTAAAGCTGCCTATTGGAATTGACTAATGGTGATTTTGTTGATGCTGATAGTGTTTAAACAGCTCTCAAAATGTTTTGGGATTGCACTCAAAGTGCCTATTACTATTGGTACTATATTTCCTTTCTTTTGTTGCAGTTGTTCTACTTCTATTTGCAGGTCTTCGTATTTTGTGATTTTCTCCAGTTCTTTCTTTTCCATTTTGTATTCACCAGCTATTGCCACATCCATTATCTGGACTTTTTTTGTCTTTCTTATTGACAGTTGTTAAGTCTGGGGTATTATGCCTGTCTGTTTCAATTCAAAAGTTTCAAAGCACTGTAGTTTCTTCATTTTCTATTACATTTTCTATTTTGTGGTCCCACCGGTTCTTGTTTGCAGACAACAGTATTTTTTGCAGATATTCCAATGCACCATTGTTGCTACTTTGTCATGCTATTGTTTGCTGTCTGTGTGATCTTCATGCAGCAGCTGACTAAGTGGTCTACTGTTTCTTCAGCTTCTTTGCAGAGGCAGTATTTGCTGTTGGTTGCTGTCTTCTCAGGCCTGGCTTTGTATGAATTCTGTTCCTATGGCTTGGTCTTGTGCAGCTAGAATATTTGTTTGTTACTTTTAGAAACTACTCATCTCCCTCACGGACCATCTCTGGGCAGTGTACAAGACATAAAAGCATAAAAGCTATATATAAATATTATAATAAGAGACAGTTAAAACAGGAGTTGAATAATTAAAAATTCAAATTAAATATAGGTTTAAAAGGTGGGAGAGGGCTTTCAAGACACTAACCAACACCATGGCTATGTGCTCCTCGGTGGATCCCATAGAATTAGTATTTCTGTCTCTTTTTTCATCTTTCTTGTTCTTAGCCATTGCCAGGCCTTGTTGTTATCTACTTTGTCTGCTATTTTTTTAACTGTTGGCCATGCAGTACTTTGCCATGCCCTATCTCTTCTCTATACTTCATTTGGTCTTTCTGTATGGCCAGTTTGGTCTTTCCTATGTTTGGTAAACTTTCATGATATACTAACTTCAGTGTATCTTCTTCACTGTCCTTCAGATATTGTACTAATGCCCTTTTTTCTTCTTCAACTGTTTGTTGTACTTGCAACAGTTTATCTACACCTATCTTCTTCAGTAAGTAGAGTTTGTCAGCGTTACTGCATGGATGCTGATGGTCATCATAACAATTTCCTCCTCCTCCTCCTCCTCCTCCTCCTCCTCCTCCTCCTTCTCAAATAACAAATTATTTTAACTTTACATGTCTGCAATAAAGCAAGACTACTTTCCCCCATATAACAGTATGTAGCAGCAGCAAGAAAACCATTTTTACTCCTGAAGTAGAAAGAAAACCATTTTATTTCTAGAGTCATGACTGGTCTTTGATTTAAAGAACAGGTGGATAGTTCAGGCCTAGTGTACAGCTACCCAGTTCTGCTACTGAGCTAGATTGAAATGAAGCAGGGCAAGGGAAGAGATTAGGCAAACCCTTTGTTCTACTGCTGAAGGCAGCTTTAGCTGCAGAGATGCAAGTCCTGAAGTAGTGGAAAACTTTACTTTTGTAATGGGCAAGAATCTAGTCTAGACTGCTTCTCTGTGAAAAAGTTAAAAGTATTTTTGAACTTTTGACATGCTGTTAGCTCTTACATTAATATATATGCATCCTACAGATGTTCAGTTATCTTCAGCAAATTGTCCATCATCTTGGTTATATATTTTTTTAACCCCTATTAGGGAATTTTGGTACAGAATGCTATTTGGGCTGACTCGAATTGATGTGATGTGGAATGAAGATTATTCCATGCACCATATGGCACGTGCCATAGTCAGTGGAGGATTTGTATCACTATTAAAGAATAATTTAGATTTTACATATGAAAATCTCTTTCTTGTAGGAAGCAAGGATTACAGTTTATAAGCTATTATCAACTGATTTATAGGTGCACAGGCAAAGGTGAATATCCTGAAACCTTTCATTTCACGTGCTTACAAATGCTTACCCATTTCTTCCAAATTGCTGAATTTATTCTGAGGTCACAATTATGGTTTGGCTCATCTCCAGAAACAATGACAATGGACCTATACAATGAATTCCAATTGGCAAGTCAAACCAGCCATGCTGAAGCACTTGCATCCTTCACAATGGAAATTTGGTCTTCTCCTATCTGCTCCAAGGCCCACTAAAACAAACGTGATTCATGTTATTGAATCCTGTGGCCTATGGAGCAGACCCAGAAAGTTATAGATAGTTCAGAAAGAAGCAAGGCAAGTCTGTGCCAGTTCCTACTGTAACTAAATTATG
The DNA here is from genome assembly GCF_947247035.1 of Vipera ursinii. Classification (NCBI taxonomy): domain Eukaryota; kingdom Metazoa; phylum Chordata; class Lepidosauria; order Squamata; family Viperidae; genus Vipera; species Vipera ursinii. Next base: position 105,886,110 of record NC_139512.1, on the reverse strand, counting down.
CATTTCACTTGATATGAATGAAACCTCATTTTGGCTAATTTGTTTCAAAACATCTGTTTGCATTTACACATTTTTATGACATGATATCAGGCCTATTATGCATCTGCTGTATCTCCAGCATATGGTACGTGCTACAACAGATCGATCAGTTATGTGATCAGAGTGTGTGGTAAACATCTTTGCAGAACACATAACGCTAGCACTGTTTTCCAAAAGTAAACTTTCCTTTCTTTTCTCTTCAAGTTATGTTTTTTATTATTTTTGGAGGAATTAACCACTAACGTTCTGAATATGCATTACTTTAAGATTCAGTATCAAACATCTCTCTCTGTGTCTCTCTGTCTCTCTAGCACACACGGAATCTCTCTCTCCCTCCTCTCTCCATCTATTCCCCCTCTCTCTTTATTTCTCTGTCTCTCTCCCTCTCAACCCCTCTTTCTTTCTTTCTCTCTCTCCCCATTTCTCTCTTTCTCCCCCTCTCCCTTCCCCCCTTTCTCTCTCACACATACACACACACACATACCCAAACAAACATACACACACACACACACACACACACACACACACAGAGAGAGAGAGAGAGAGAGAGAGAGAGAGAGAGAGAGAGAGAGAGAATTGAACAGAAGATGCTGGCTTGTCCACAAAATAGGCACACACCACAAAATAGGCACACACCTTTCCCACAATCTTTCAGGAAAGGTTTAAGAACTGGACACAACAATATTATTTTGTGAGTAAATGGTTTTAGTAATCTTAGAAGGTGTGGGGCCTCTTTTTTATTTTTTTCCCCTCAGGAGCTGGTTTCCTTCAACTTGACATTGTACAGCAATATTATCCAAAGAAGTTTTAATTGAAGAAGAAAGACAAGACGCCACGTTCTTAGCAAGCGTCTAGAAACAGTAACTTTTTATGCAGATGTTTCTCCGTTATTGGACATGTGGCAGCTACCCAGTAATTAAAATAAATCTGCACATTGTTTTCCTATCTTACTTCTCTCCAAAACAAGATATGGCTGATCTTTGGTGATGGTCATTTTGAGCCAGATTACAGCAGAATGGTGTATATGCTGCCATCTTGAAACATGGCTATTCATACATTGGGATGATGACAATTCAATTTCCATTCAGACTAAGCTGGGTTTCCATAGTAGCTCAGAATGAGAAAAAGGAAAGTAACAAACCCAAACTATTGCACTCATGGGTTAATCTTGAAAGAATGCCATCTACCCTAAGGGTAAGATGGACTGATTTAATGATAGTAATAACTCTTAGACTTATATACCACTCCATAGTGTTTTACAATACTCTCTAAATGCTATACAGAGTCAGCACATTGCCCCCATCAATCTGGGTCTTCATTTTACCAACCTTGGAAGGACGGAAGGCTGAGTCAACCTTGAGGTGGTCAGGATTGAACTCTTGGTAGTGGGTAGAATCAGCCTGCAATACTGCATTCTAACCACTGCACCACCATGGCTCCTATGATCTTGTAGGCATCTCAGAAAGAGCAGGATGTAAGAAATTAATAAATAATATAATTCTGGAAACAAGGTAGAAATTACTCTTTTTTTGTTTTCAAAGCTTTCTTTAGAAACAAAATAAGGCAATAGATGTCGGACATAAAAATGTGGATTTCTATAGCTACAGCAAAACTTGCAGGATTCTCTGAGTCTTTGAAATGCAATTGTTAGGAGGTAATATAGAAACATCCTAAAAAAACATGAAAACTTCGATAATACATGTGAAGCTCAGGAGGCAGCATATTATGGAAATGTACAATACAATCTCGGTTGTTTTCATACACTTGCATGGATCTGTGGACAATGATTTCTTCCAACTTTGGGCTCATAAAATGAGAAAGAACTTTACAGTATAATGCTGATAAAATGAAGCATTATACTGTGCTGTAGTGTAATGCTTTATTGTATCTGCGTTATATGCCTATGATCTACCCTACACTGTGTGGTAGTGTGAAATGAAATAAAAAGTTCTAGATAACTTTTCTTAATTTCCTTCTATCTGGCCAATGACCAAAGCAAATCTCTTTATAGGCATTTTAAAACCAGTGTGATACAGCAGCCAGACTAACCTGCTTCTTTTATTCCATTTCTGGAGTTACTTTTGAGTTGATTGCCATCTTTTAGTAAATAGTTTCTTTTTGACAATGATCCAGAAAGGTCTGTTGTTGTTAGTTGCAAAGTCGTGTCCGACCCATCGCGACCCCATGGACAATGTACCTCCAGGCCTTCCTGTCCTCTACCATCTTCCATCTACCATCTACCATCTACCTCTACCAGAAAGGTCAGTTAGATGCAAATCCCTGCAATCACTGAAGCCTTTGAGCATCTTCTCAGTAGGCTACAGATGGACAGCAATGGCTAAATTAAGTGATTCCTCCCTCCCAATTTATCAGAATATCACCCTAGCTTAATCCTGGCCAGACTAATAACCATAAAAATGCCTTGTCTTGGAGTGATCGTTGTGTTCATGCTATTAATAGCTGCTTTGTTCCTTGTTTGGCCTTTGTATTTTAATCCAGTCCTGTATGGTGGCTACCGAAATGGTGAGCACTATCCCATCACTGACCAGATTCCTCCTTGCTTAGAAAAACAAGCACTGCAGTGGGAAAACTATGGAGACATCTGTCTAGATGTCTCCCCTTTGGTTTAGGTTATAACAACAAAATTTTCTGAGTTGATACAAAACAATCACCTGCAGGCAAACCCAAACCATGCATTTTTCAGCTAAGCAGCTGGAGACTGTGGGGAGAAGAAGGCCCATCTATTTTCATTCTTTTGGCTAACCCAAGTTTCTTCTATTTCTCATTAAGCGTTTAAAAATAGATCTGGCTTTCCTGAAGGGAACACAGTATTTTTCCTCATTGCTCTGAGCCATCTGATGGCTTCAGACTATTAGACAAATCAGGGGTTGGATTCTTACTGGAAGACAAAATTGGCTCAAATATTAAATTCTGTCCCTGGGGTCTTGGTGAGGAAGGCTGCTTTGTATGGCTGTCCTGGGACCTGGACCATAAGAAGCTGTTCTCTGATTGGAGAAACTTGACTATCTTGCAAACCTGCATATGCTCACTAGCTTCTCAATGTGTTCAATTATTTATTTATATAATGTGTAACCTGCACTTTCACCACAAATTCTTCGTAGGGCAGTAATTAAGCCTAGAAATAGCAAGAACAAGGATAACTGGGTCCAAGAAGGAATCGGATTTGATGCCTCAAGCTAAACTGATAGAGTTTCATGCTATTGAATATATATGAGCCTTAACCAATTAAGCTGAATCTAATTACAGTTATCAATAAAAAATATTGATAAGATTTATTTCCCACCTCTTTTTTTGTACGATTCGAGGCAGTGTCCATAATGCCTCTGCCTCCTATTTTTCTCACAACAACAACCCTGTGCATCCAGAGAATGTCTGGTTAGAAGTCATCCATCCAACCAGTTTCCCTACCTAAGAGAGAACTACAATGCATACTTTGTCAGTTTCTAGTCCAGCACCTTAACCCCTGAACCAAATTGGATCAGTTCAATAGACTAATCACTTGCTCCTTTTGGACTGTAGAGGCTTAATGAGAAACTAGTTTGTAAGTTGGAGGCATGCTGTACTACAAAAGGAGCTGAACACCCATATACTTATAAGATCACACCTCTTATGATCTCAACCATGCTCAACAGGCTCAAACCATGCCTGTTCTATGTATTCTTCCTGGGAAGGGCTACTAACAAAGAATAGGAGCCTGGAGGTATGTCTTCTTAATGTCTTGCCCATATTATGGAACTCTTTGCCTCTGGTGCCCTGTGAGGCTTGCTCTGCTTGTATTTCCTAAGGAAATGCAAAACCCATATTGTTCTGACAAGCTTTTGATGTGGGTGGTGGCCATGAGCTGCTTCTGCAATGGGAAAATCTTTGTGGTTTATAATTTTCTTTTTGTTGTTGTTTGCTGCTGTTGGTGCTACCTCTCTTGGTACAGAATACAATATATCTGCATAAACAAATGCCACAAATGGGTAGACACTAGGAAAGTCTGCTTAGAGTTCTCCCTCTGCAATAGGTAAGAAGACATGGATCAGGAGTTTTTAATAAATACTATACTTAGAGATGTGCTGGGCCCCTTAACTCACATACATTTAAAAATTGATTTAAAGAATATTCTTGTCCATTTTCCTATTAGAAAATTATTGTAAGTCATCCACAAATCTATTACTACTATTACTACTGTCATTATTTTCTTTAAAAAAGTATCTTGGCTTCTTTTTAACAAGGACGGAGAACAATGTATATGGCATCTCTCCCTCCTCCTTTTCCATTTGCTGTTACTAAGATCATGGTCACTGTGACCTGGAAGAATTTTGAAGAACAAGACTTATTTGTAAGGTAAGCAATAGCCAGCCAGTTAGATGTCCAGTCTATATCACTGGGATAGTGTTTTTTTAAACAGTGATTTAAAATTAACTGACCTAGTAGAGATGGGAATAAATATTTAGATTTTATCTACAAGTATAACAACCCCTTCTTGTGTCACAATTTTATGTAGAATTGTTGGCTTCCTATAATTTTCTAGAAAAAATCAGGAGAAGAATAATATAGAAATCTTATGTAATTCTTTCTAATATAGATACAGTGATCCTTAAATGTTTGTGTGCTCTTTTGAATTTCTGCATACTGCAAATATGACCTAAAACATGACATGGTATCCATGTGTTCTAAAATTAGATAAAGAGAAACCAGTTAAACAAATGAGTGAAAAACTTGCTTGCTCATTTATTTATTGAGAAAATGATCCAAAACTTACAAATACACTCTGATAGAAACAACAAGGGATGCGGTGGCTCAGTGGGTTAGGACGCTGAGCCTGTCGATCAGAAGGTCAGCAGTTTGGCAGGTCAAATCCCGAGTGCTGCGTAACAGAGTGAGCGCCTGTTACTCGTCCCAGCTTCTGCCAACCTAGCAGTTCAAAAGCACGTAAAAATGCAAGTAGAAAAATAGGGACCACTACGGTGGGAAGGTAACAGCGTTCCGTGCACCTTTGGCGTCTAATCATGCCAGCCACATGACCACGGAGATGTCCTCAGACAGGCGCTGGCTCTTCGGCTTTGAAATGGAGATAAGCACCGCCCCCTAGAGTCGGAAACGACTAGCACGCATGTGCGGGGGAACCTTTACCTTTACCTAGAAACAACAAAAGTTTAAATCTCTAAAACAAGGAAGAATGAGCTGCTTTCCTATGATGGAATTCATCCCATTAAGGAAGCAAAATCCAAATTTGGACAATACTGGCTGGCTAACCTGATCAGGTGGACTTTGAACTAAAATACAAAGGGTGGTAGTGGAAATCATAAGACTATTGCAATAAATTGGTAAGTAACAGGTTAAATACAGCAGCAAAGTGAAATGTGTTTGGAAATTACTATTTTAACAAAGAAACAAAGGAAATACAGCCATAAAAGAAAAGGAAGGCTGAATGTAGGGAATCTGATCCATATCTTTTTAATTTACAAAGTTATTGGTAACAAGCAAGATGAACTGGAAACCATGAGGTACAAAGATAAATATGATGTAATAAGGATTACATGGTGGAACATATAGAGATGGGTGGATGATGGATATCCCTTGTTAAGAGATATAGGCAACATTAGTGTGGAGGAGGTATAGCATTGTGTATGAGGAATGAATTTACCTATGCAGAGGTCCACTGGACTGATGATAACATTGAGTCTTGTAAGTACCTAGATTAAGATAAAAGGGTAAAGTAACAGACTACCATATAAGTCAGAAAAGGTAGATGAAGATTTATTAAGGCAGATAACTGAAACTTCAAAAACACAAAGTAGTTGTAATGGAAGATTTTCAAATACCCAGACATCCATTAGAAGACTTAATTTTACTACATATAAGATAACTTGTCTTGGAAATAATTTTATCTTACAAAAGGTTATGATGAACATTAGGACATCTGCTACCTTGGGTTCTCTCCTTACCAACAGTTGCGAGTGGAATAAAGATAGTAAAGTGGTAGGAACTGTGAGTACAAATCACCATACATTTTTAGAGTTCCTGACTTTTTTTTTTAAATAAAAAAGCTCAGTTAAAACTAACCAAAAGTATGGGTTTTAGAAAGTTGGATTTTAACTGAAATAGTAAGGAGGATGATTTGGGAAACATTCCTAAAGACAAAGGTATTATATTTAGCTGAAATTAAGGTTGGGGGAAAAAACAATTAGAAAAAAAAACCAAAAGGAGACATCAAATATTTCTCTTGTCCAATAAAGTAGTTCCCTTGATAAAGAAGAGGTTTGTCTCTTGTGACCTATTTGACAAAGCCATATTGACTGGCTTGCTTTGTTATTTGCTCTAACAAGTTTCCAGTTGCTGTTAAGCTAACTAGTCAGTAATTACCAGAATCTTCTTGTTTCCTTTCATGAACAATGGGACTAATTACTCTTCTCCAATCCTTCTCTTGTACCTTTCCAGTTCTCCAGTTAATTGACAGACCCCAACAGTTCTTTAGCCAGTTTCTTTAGTATTTTAGGGTGCTTTTCATCGTGGTGTGGGGACTTGAAAGCATTCAAATTACCTAGAAAATCCTTTTTCACATCTTTACTAATCTGCACCCTCCCACTGTTGTGTTTGAGCCCAGTCTATGCTATTCAAATCACCATTCCCTTTGGATCCAAAAGGCAAAACAGCAGCTGAATTACTCTGCTTTGTCTGGGTCATTTGTTAAGATCTCTTTATTTGAAGTAAGCCATTAGCCATTACGCTCTTGCTAGAGATGTATTTGAAAAACTCTTTCTTGTTGGATTCCCTATTCTCATTTCCTCCTTTGTCTTCCTCACTACATTCATCTGAGATCCATCCTCTTTCTCCTCACTACCTTTTCTGTGTCTTTTTCCCTTCCATTTTAATTTTGATTGAAGTTACTAGCCAATAAATAGAAGTCTGTGTGGAAAAAGAAATTATGGCAAGAAATAAATTTTCAGTTTATTGTACTGTGTTTGATTGATATCACCGTTTTTGGTGAAAAGTATTGACCTATTTAATCTTTCACATACTGACCAATATCAAATTTTGTCTGTGATCTTCCCCCTATGTGGGGCCTGAAGCAATTGAAACAAGGTTCTTCTTAGTATCACCATTTGGTCAACTTATTCTATTGGGCTTTTTTACAGTAGGATAAATAATTATATTTTATATGCAGAGGAACCATAGTCTTTGTCAATGTATGTGACAAAGGTGTCTATTTAGGAATAAGTGAAGTTATGTGATTTCTGGCTATAATTATGCATTGAGTGATGTTTTTCCTGCTTGGCTAATACAAATATATAACTCATATATCTTTATGGTGAATAAGGATAACAAGTCTGACTTAAGAATGCATTTCAGAAATGATAACCTGCAGTAGCACATATTTCTACATGCATAGTAGCATTCTTATTGTTGTTGTTCTGCTTCTGTATTGCTGATGAAACATGCAAATCATGCCCATCTTAGCCCAAGTATTAATGGTAGGATGGTTTGATTTAATAATCCATCAGCAACAGCTACAGCATGTCAAGAGTCAACACATCTCCCCAGAGATGTCTTGCACAGACATTATGGGTGAGAAAGGCTTGCAGTCAAAAGGCAGAGATTGCAGGAAGGTACTTCAGGGCAAAGCAATTCTGAAACAAATGGTTAAACGAGAGAGAGCAAGCCAGGGCTAACTAGGTTCAACCTTTCTTTCTCTGGATGCCAAGGCCCCGACTTTGTGTCTGCCTTTTCCAAGGCCTGGTGCCTTCTTCTCATTTTTTCCAGAGAGGTAAACAGCTGGGGGTTCTGCCAATTCAATTAAGAATGCTCATACACACATTATATAATGAGACAGGAATGTAGCCCCCTGAAGCCTAGTCTTGCAATCTAATCTGCTCTTTAGTGGCCCCCAAAGATTCTTGAAACTTTTGTGGAGGGCGGTCTTTCCACACTTTCCCCTCTGTTTTTCTTTCCTCTTTGGCTTCCCTTCTCTGTATTGTTTTAAGTTGGTGGCTGGGCTGCATGCCAGATTAAATTTCATCTGCTTCTCCTCCTCCTCCTCCTCCCCCCCACCCCCAAATCTTCTCCAGAAGTGATACTGTTTACTTTCTCTGCTCCTTTTCTGAATGTCTTTGTACACATTGCAAAGGATATAATCACCAGCTGTGGAGAGCTTTGTGAAATGTTAACTTATTCCTCAATACCCTAGGGCGAATGAGTGTTTTTATACACACACACTCACACACACAGATGGTTGCATATCTGTGTGTATGTTTGTGTTTAAAATATGAAACGAAACAACTGGCTCTTTAAAAGACATCAACATATTTGTTACATTCCAGCATGATTTTCTTTAGTCTAGTTTCTCCTTCAGGTGGAATACTGGGTGCGCATGTGGGTGTTCTATTTAAGCTCTCCATGTAGGGGACCCCCTTGTGGAAGTGAGAGAGCATATAAGGAGCCCATTGTTTCCTTTCATAAAACTTTTGGAAACAATGAGGGGGGGGGGAAGAAGAAAGATTAACCTTTAAAATTCTCTCTCCCTCCCTCCCTCTCTCTTTCTCTCTCCTCTTTTCCTCTTTGGGGGTGAGGGAGAGGTCAAACTCTGCCCATTGACCTTTGCCCTATGACCTCTCTGAACTAAAAGCAAGCCTTTGAAGTCATAAAGGGCACACCAAGGAAAGGAAATGTGACAAGCAGACGCTTGAACTGAGAGAACATGGTGCTGGGGTGGGCCAAAGCAGGGCTCTGGGTGTCCAGCTCCCACACCTTGTGAATTGGTACCCTGAAATGCCCACACACTTGGAGACTGACAGCAGCCAAAGGGGGAGGGAGGGAGGGAGGGCAACAAATCCTCCTCTTCCCTTTCTTCTTCCCCATCCCTTGTAGTCGGCATCAATGCAGGGTGATGATGCTTTGAACTCTCTGTGCTTTGGTGAAGCTGGAACATTAGGGAGCCCAGAGGAGAGGAGCTCTTGTGGGAAAGAGATCTTCCCTTGACCAAAAGGTTCTCTTTGAAGGCATGATAGGATGTGTCCCTTATTACCTGAATTGATTCTGTCACATGCATGACCCCTGCTGGTAATAAGGGGAAATGGGTCTTAATTTTAGAGCAGTTCTGCCTCTCCTTTTCATTTTTCCCCAAGAAAAGGGAATTTTTTTTTGGAGGGGGGGGGAGAAAATCTATCACAAATTGTGTCCTTTAACTGGAACTACAGCCTGGATGATGATGATGATGATTTGGCTAAAATTAAGATTGCAGTCACTGTTATGATAGTTACCTAGCTGTAATGTGTGACGGCGTCCTTGTTTTCCAAATGCCCCTGTTGTGTTCCATGCTGTCAATATTCCCAAGACATTAAGTTGTACTAACAAATGCAGAAAGTAGATACAATTTCTACAGGGCAGGCAGATGGGATAAGAGTGATGAAAAGCAGTTTCCATTGACTAGTTTGTAGGATATCATGACAGCTGTACATGTCTGGAGTTGGCTTTGTGGGAATCTCTGTAGGTAAACAGGAAGTAAATTATCAGCAATAATGGGATCAATTAACCCACCATGGAGCCATTGTCAGCCACAAATGCAAGATACATACAGCCTAGCTGAGTCTGCTGAGTTGTGTCTAGTTGTATCCAGCGCTGTCATTCCAGGCATAACTTTATGAATGAGCCTATGTATGCACAGCATCTCTTACAGATAATAAAGGGAGTTTTTATCATGGTGCCCCATGTAATTATTTATTTGACTGTCTCAACTTCCGTGTTATCTTGGAGATGGCCTGCAGCTGCTACCTGTGCCCTGGGTAACCTTAAGGACATTTTTGAGAAGAGAAAATTCTTATTTTAAAAATTCTTTTGTTCTTAAAGTTCATGACATGAGCTTCCCCAGGGACAAGTAGCAGGTACCAATATTGAACAGATTTCTCCTCGTTTTGTGATGATGACTGGAGAACCTTCCAACATTCTCTCTGGTTTTGGAAAGTTTTGAAAAGGAAGACAAAATTAAGGTTTTCTATCCCCAAATCTTATGCAGAAAATGCTGCATGTGCAGTTTCCTGCAGATTTTTAGGATTTTTTTCTCTCCACCCCTGAAACATACAGGAGAAAATCTTGATATGATGATGCGTTAGAGATGTAAAAAAAAAATTGACAGAGAATTTCTTTTACATCAAAATGCAGGGATATGCCAAGATGGACTACATCATTATCTTGGGCAACAGCAATGAATGGAGTTTGGTGCCATCTCTCCTTTTTGACTAGAAAAAGAAAAAAAGCGGTATGTAGTTAGAAACAGGGAATAAAAACAAGCAGAGCACTTTGCAAAGTTGTATTTAAACATATTTGTAAGAATAATACAAGTGATATATAAATAAATAAACACTAAAATATTTGGGCTAGGTTGTGTACATATTCTGATTTTAAAAGACATTGCATGGACAGAAGTGCGTTAGACAACCCTATAATGCTGCAGGCAACCAAACCCTTAATGTGATTTTATTAACAATTTGCATCCTTGGACACTGCAATGCTGCATGAACATTTTTTTTTACTTTTCCTCCCTTCTTTATTTTTTGAAATCCTTTACTGATATAAACATCTGTTGAGCATAGATAGGAGCCTTGGTGGAACAGTGGGCTAATGCCTCCTTAAGTAACACCAGCTGCCTGCAATTAGTGCAGGTTCACATCCCACCAGGCTCAAGGTTGACTCAGCCTTCCATCCTTCCGAGGTAGGTAAAATGAGGACCCAGATTGTTGGGGGCAATTAAGCTGACTTTGTAATAATGCCACTTGGGGGGTGTGTGAAAGCCCTAATAAGCAGGCATATACATAGAATGAAGGCTACTGCTAAGCTTGTAAGCCGCCCTGAGTCTTCGGAGAAGGCCGGGATATAAATGGGATTAAAATAAAAAATAAAAAATAGATTAAACAGAAAAAAAAATAATCTTCATGCAGAGACATATATAATAGGATTGCAACTTGACAATTTTCAGATTATGAAATCCTACGAGGTGGGTTCATTTTCTTGAAAGGAAAAAAAAATCAGAACGTTATTTAATGAAAAGGAGGGCAATAGTTTTCTTACTTCATCCCTGCTCTGCACAATTTCCTCTAAATGATAGCCGGTTTGTCAACAGACTTTTACTGTTGTTGCCACCAGCAATAAAGAACTAAATAAACTTCACTGGGAAAAGAGAAGAACACAATGTTATTCTCTCTGTCCTCCCTTTTGGAATCTTGGAGAAAAATGTCTTCTTTTCCTGGAGAAATTATATATAACGATCCATTCAATCCCTTTGCTTGCACATTTCTATATCTAGTAAAATTTGAAAATTCAGCTGGAGTACTGTTGACTTATATTAATAACTTGGATGGTAGAGTCATTGAAAAAAATTGACTTTATAGTAAACATGCTTAAAGGCATATATTGAACATAGAAATGAGCTATGCATGTCTCTCAACAGAATAAAATTCAATAAGATAAATATGTAATTTTTCACATGGAAAACAAATTCAAAGGCCAAATTATTCCTTGGTGAGTGGCTGGAGAAAAATGATTTGCCAAGAAGACTATGTGTTTGTTATTCTTAGGTTTTTGTGTATTGTGTAGCAATGGCACAAACGTTCAGCGGTATCTTAAATTTAGTTAAGAGAAGCTTTATATCCTGAATAGAATAGAATAGAATAGAACAGAACAGAACAGAACAGAACAGAACAGAACAGAACAGAACAGAACAGAACAGAACAGAATAGAATAGAATAGAATAGAATAGAATAGAATAGAATAGAATAGAATAGAATAGAGCTGGAAGGGACCATGGAGGTCTTCTAGCCCAGCCCTCTGCTCATGCAGGAAAACCTATATCGTCTCAGACTAGTAACTGTCTAGCAGCCTCTTCTTAAAAACCTCCAGTGATGGAGCGCCCACTATTTCTGGAGGCAACCTGTTCCACTGATTGATTGTCCTCACTGTTAGGAAGTTTCTCCTTAATTCCAGGTTGCTTCTTTCTGTGATCAATTTCCAACCAAGTAGTCAAGGGGCTGTTCTGATTCTTTTAAAACAGGAGCAGTACATTGGAGAATCATCCAGATGTTGTTGAGTTAGAGCTCCCAGCATCCTTTCTCACTAAGCAGGCTTACTGGCAACGATGAAAATTGTGGTTCAGGAGTATGTAGAGGTATATGAATTTTGTTATATGTTTACCAGACATATACTGTAGGGATGGCCAGCAGTGAAGATGATAAAGGTAGTAGTCTACACCATCTGGAAGTCTTCTATCTCACTGGGAAGACTGAATGGAATGGAAAATATAAGTTCACAGAGTTAATGCCCTGACAGTTTTCAAGTGCTTAGTTGCTCAGTCTGGTGCCTGGAGATATGAAAAAGTTCATGTATAGGGGAAAAAAATAATGTCAGGATACATGAATCATGCATATCTGTGCATTTAAATACCTGTACAAAGGCTACTGTTTTCCCATCCATGATTTAAAATAACAAAGATGGATCTCAAGCCATGCCAAAATGCTTGTGGCATGTTTTCACTTAACAGAATGAAATATTGTGTCTTTTTCTCTCTTGGAGATGACAAGTCCAAAAAAATGGAGGCAGCCAGATGACAATGAAGGTGGACCCAAAACAATGGGTTCAGCCACGGCGACAAGGACAGCTGCAACCTCTGCAGGGGCAAGGGAGGGGGTGAGGAGCATCATAACAACAGCAATAGCAACAGTAGACCCCATAGCCCAGCAGACCCCCATAGCCGCGGCCACAGCGCCACAGGTCCACCACACTCAGAGAGCCGAGCTCGCCGAGTGTTGGGGGGGAAACACAACATCAAAGGCCCCCTTACCCCCCTGCCATGGCCCAGGTCCACAATAAAACACACAAGCAGAGCCTGACTCCGGCTCCAGTTCACTCGGCCCAGTTCACTCAGCCCAGCTCTGCTTGGCTCAGCTCAGAAGCAAAAAGTCGAGTCGGCCCCGCCCAGCCACCAGCATCCTCTCACCAGTGTATCAAATGGCCAGCTTCTCTGGCTTCTCCTCCTCCGTCCTCCATCATTCCCAGGCGTATCCCGACGGGGGAGGGCGCCAATGCTCCACCGGTAGTTCCACCGACCGAACGAGGGGCCAAACAATGGCAAAAAGCCCCATGGCCACCCAGCAGAGCCGAAAACTGTTCCGCCCTAGGAGCTCAGAAACCAGCGGACAGCCATCATGGACATGCACAAGCATGAGTGGAGGTGAGTGCATGCACATGTATGCGCACACTGGCCAGCCTGTCCTGTGGCCTAGTGGCCAGCAGGCCATGGCCTGGTAGGAAGCTGCAGCCCACAGGCTGGGGACCCCTTCTATAGAAGATATTTCTATCTCAAAGACATGTAAAGCACAAACCTATGTTCTAAAATAAGTTTTCAAGATGGAGTTGCTTCCAAATATGTGTAAACGGTTACACCCTTAAGTGGAAATAACATAATTTCTAATGGAACTCTCAGATAAATAACTCTAAACTTCCAGTCTTACACTTTATGGCTCAATTTCTTAAGGATAATACCTGTATGTGCTAGGTTGGTAACCTCTACACTGAATCACTGAGAAAAAAATATTTCTTTTTTTAAAAAAACAAACAAGGGATAGACTTCAGCTTGTAGTTCATATTTTTTCCTTTACTTGTCATACTACCTCAGCTGTAAGGTTGGAGAGTAACATGAAATTTAGCACAGAAATCAAGGAAACCACAACAAGAGAAGAAAATCTGTTGCATCAGATGCATATTGGCTGATGGGAGTGAAAATAAAGGATTTGATGTTTTTTAATCAACACCTCCATGTATGTTATGACAAAGTTAACTGCCAAGGGGTTAATTTTACTCAATGGAAAACTCACTAACATTGAAATTTTAATATAGCCTCTTTTAATAAGGGGAGCTGACTCAAATGTCTTGTTTATTTTACTTGGTCAACCCAGCACACATCACTTGGCTCATGTTATTGGCAGGTTTTATAATTTCTCACTGCTTGTTTTCTCAGTCATATTTATTCTCTTTAAAAGTTTTATTTCCTTGTGTGAAATAAGATGCTTGAAGTGAATTATGTCAAGAATATGCTGATGAAATTGTCCAAGGATGCAGCGATGAATGGATGAAAATATAGATAAATGCTGTTCTCTCACTCTTTTTTTGTCTTTATCCTGTTTTTCTTTGATCTTTCCATTCCCATTTCCTTTGGATTCTTAACCTCCTCTTGCACCATATGCTTTTAACTTCATTGCTTTCTACACTCACTCACTCTCTATTATCCTCAAAAAAAGAAAGAAAGAACTGAAGGCATCCTGGATGTATTTTTCTTCTGCCAGCCAATCTCTTTGCTCATTTCCTATAAAAGATTAGGTATCCTTTCATGACATGTTAATGCAAGATTTTAATTTCTTAGAATTTTTGCAGTGATTCATCTATACTCTTCTGGTGTTTTTCTTCCTTTTTTTTCTGGGAAACTTTCAGGATTTTAAACATTTCCTCCCCGACAGTTTCCATGGGAGGCCTTCAATAAATTTATTTATAAATGAAAAAAATGTAGAAAAAATGTATATTTGAAAGTTCATACGAGTTCCCAGTATAAGGTTTGTGTTAGTCATCTGAAATAGAAAGATTGTTATTCTTATTATCGCTGTGAAGCACATTGATAAGGATCTGAATTGAGAAGAAAACCTTTTTTTAGGTATATTTGAGTAGAGATGAAAGACTATGTCTCAGGTTCATGGATTTAGCTACTGACTGGCTTGCCCTCAAATCAAAATGACCCCTTGCTCCAACTGAGGCATCTCTGAGGTTAAGTGGAGAGAACTTGAGAGAGAATCTTTTGTTTCACTTAACATTGAAGTTTCCAGAATACCTACACACAGAGGCATTAGCATTTCCATTTTGATTCTTACCACTCACTGGAGCACAAAATGGGAGTGATCAGAACACTACACCACTGGGCTGAATATTTTCCTACTAGCAAAGATGGAAAAGAGAAAGAACTAAAACATGTCAAGGAAGCCCTCAAAATTTGTGGTTTTCCCATTTGGGCCCTTATCAAATTAAAAAAAGGAGCACCTCCACAACAGACAAAGAAGAGAATAAGAAACAAAGCAATGTTGCCATTCCATACTTTGCAGGAATATCTTAAAAGCTCAGGAAGATTTTCAACCAACACGAAATACATGCACACTTCAAGCCCAAGAATACACTAAGGCAAAAGCTTGTCCACCTCAAGGATAGAACACCCAAACACAAACCGAGCAATGTATTATATGCAATACAAGGCAGTAAGACATGTGCAGATCTGAACATTGGTGAAATAAAACAACCACTTTTTATTTATTTTTATTTTTTTATTTTTTATTTATTTATGCACTTCACAAATGCATGGTGCAACATAGGAGAACAAGCCCATCAGGACAAGATTCAGTGGTGCATCTGCATTTGAAAGACAAAGGTCATTCTTTTGAAGACAGCAAAGTCCACATTCTGGATAGAGAGGACCATTGGTTTGAAACAGGTGTAAAATAGGCCATCTGTATTAAAATTGAGCTGCCCTCTCTCAACAGAGGGGATGGATGAGACACCACCTCCCTCCTGTCTATAACACAGTCCTTTCAGCAGTTCCAAGAAGATTCCCCATCCATTTGCACTCTGATTTGGGTGACCTTGAGGGCATGGATAAATTCCGAAGTGGCCTCAACAGCTCTCAGAGAGAGTGCTAACAACTAGATGACTGCAAAGAAATATGATACTTTCATTCTCCCTGTTATGTACTGGGCTCTTGAGGAATACCATGTGGGTTGCTGGAGCAGCTAACGGCTCTCCAGCAACATAGACTACAAGTCTCCTGTGCTGCAATTGGCTATCTACAGGCGGTAATGGTTGATTCAAACCTATTGGCTGCCACTTAGGGGCTAGACTATATATTGCGGCTAGTTGCAGCCATTTGCCCAGTACAGTTTTGCACGAAATAAACTTTGAGTTACCCTGTACTCAGTTACGCGTCTTCATTCCTGCACCAAAGAACCCGCTATTTAATAGTGGCGACGAAGGTGGGATCCTGCTTCACTGAATAAAGAGTTGAAGTCTACAAGGGATAGGCAGCGCACGCCGGAGGGAAAAGACATTTTCCCTCCCCTCTCTCAAGGTCGGCTAGCAAGCTACGCTAGCGACCTTGTGCTCAGTGGACTCATTCCCTGAGGCTGGAAGCAGGATTTGGAAGAACGCAGGAACCAGCAAGAAAGAATGCCAAAGGTCAGAAGACTGCAAGAATTCGACGTGAAACACCCAGAGGAATGGCCATCATATTTATCACAAGTAGAAAACTACATCAGGGCCAATCAGATTGCAGAAGAAAGACTGAAGGCCGCAACGCAACTTTGCGTGTGTGGCCCAGCAACCTTTGATTTGGCCGAGAACCTTTTCGCGCCGACACTGATTGAAGCGGAGTGGAGTGTACAGTCAAGGGTATTCAGGGCATCTGCCCTTATTTTGATGATGTTCTTGTTGCAGGGGAATCCCCAGAAGTGTTGGCCAGTAGACTCAGGGCTGTCTTGCAGAGGCTTCGCGAAGCAGGCCTCAAATTAAAAAAGAACAAGTGTAGTATTGGGGTTTTTTCAACAGAATTCCTGGGTTTCCACATTGATGCTAACGGCATTCACCCCGCTGATTCTAAAGTGAAGGCCATTAAAATGACTCCTAGGCCCAAATCAAAAGGAGAGCTACAAGCATTCTTGGGCCTCCTAAACTTCTATCACACATTTCTACCTCATAAGGCTGCAATAGCAGAGCCCCTTCACAGGCTTCTAGACAAGAAAGCTCCATGGAAATGGACTAACTTACATGAAAAAAGTTTCCAGGACTTAAAAGCATTATTGTCAGAAACGTCCACTGTAACTCACTACAAAGAGTCTAAACCAGTATGTCTTGCATGTGATGCATCTCCCTATGGGGTGGGGGCAGTTTTAAGTCACTTAGAAAAGAATGGAACAGAGGTTCCTATAGCATTTTACTCAAGGACATTGTCCTCTGCTGAGTGCAACTATGCTCAGATTGACAAAGAGGCCCTAGCCATTGTTGCTGTAATAAAAAAAATCCATGAATATTTATATGGCAGGGATTTCATGGTCTACACTGACCACAAACCTCTGTTGGGACTTTTCACAACAGACAAACAAACCCCCCACATACTATCTCCAAGAATGCTGAGATGTTCTATTTTCCTATCTGCATACAATTTTAAATTAATTCACAAACCAGGCAAGGAAATGGGCCATGCTGATGGCCTCAGCAGACTACCACTGTTACTAATGGATCCAGCTCTAGCTGCTAGAATATTGGCCATTCAGGACATACCTAAATTTCCCCTTGAGGGGACATTGCTGCTGAAACTTCCACAGATAAAATACTTAGTAGGGTGTTGTCATGGGTATACACAAGCTGGTTGGATAAAAGTCCAGGCTCAGAATTTCAGAGCTATTTTGTCAGGAGGCATGAGTTATCTGCCCAGAAAGGGTGCATTTTATGGGGAAACAGAGTCATAATTCCCTCTTCCCTAAGAGACATGGTTTTACAATCATTACATGAAGGCCATCCAGGCATTGTCAGAATGAAAACTTTAGCTTGAAGCTACCTCTGGTGGCCTGGCCTTGATAAGGACATTGAGGCTCAAGTCCATGGTTGTTATACATGCCAGAAATCTAGGCCTGAAATGCCACAGGCTCCAGTTCACAGGTGGGAGGAAACGCACACTCCCTGGTCTGGGGTTCACATAGACTACGCTGGGCCTTTTCAAGGACAGCTCTTCCTTATAGTAGTGGATAGCCACTCCAAATAGCTGGAAGTAATTCCAGTTCCTAACATAACTACTGCTAGGACCATCCAGGTGCTGAGAAAACTCTTTGCCACACATGTGTTGCCAGATGTCTTAGTTTCAGACAATGGGGCCCAATTCACTGCTGCTGAATTTCAGGCCTTCCTTAGAGCTAATCTCATCAGACATGCAACGTCTGCGCCTTTTCATCCATCTTCTAATGGTCAGCTGAACGCATGGTGAGGACAACGAAGGAATCACTCAAGCGCATTGTCACAGGTGAGTGGCATCACAGATTGGCAGTTTTACTCTGCCAGCATTCTACACCCTGCACTGCTACAGGCAAAAGTCTTGCAGAACTACATTGGGGGAGGCGTTTGATCACTAAACTGGACAGGTTGCATCCAGATAGAGTGGCAGCAGAAGCCTCTCGACCAAAACCGCCGAGGGGGCTGCACATGGGCAATTGGGTTTGGGCCAGGAACTATGGTCATGGGAATCTGTGGGTTCCTGGTCAAATCACCAAGGCATCCGGACCCCTATCTTATGTAGTGGGGTTGGAGGGAGGGCGAGTTGTCAGACGACATATTGATCAGCTCAGGAAATGGTTTCCAGAATGGCCACTATGTGAGGACTCCATCACAAATCTCTCCCAAGGTCCTCAAACTTGTGGCCAAGCCAGTCCTCACATGGACTATCAGGACTTTTCCTTCTTAACTGAGGTGGAACCGGAGGGAGAACTGGGGAGCCCTGGAATGCAACATGGATCCCCTGAAGGAGCGAGCCAACCAAACTTCAGCAACTGCTGTGCCTACTCTGCCGAACAGTCTGACTCTGGGGTGGGCCAACCTGGAGAGGCCAGCCAGAGTGCATCAAATCCCCTTGACTCAGGAGCACAAAGGAACACAAGTCTACCCAGCCCACTGGGTAAGCTGGTAGACCACAAAGTGATGGGAACTCCGAGACGTTCCTCTAAGGCACACAAGCCTCCTTCATATCTTGCAGATTACGTTGTAAAATAAAGAGCTATATATTGTTGCAATTCCTGTTTGCCACTGTACTACAGAAACTAGTGCTATGATGTAACTGTCTAAAAGTGCCATCTTTGAAGCCTATTCATTCAGACGTTGTTTAATAACATTGTAACCTACATTGTTTTTTATTTTTTATTATTATTATCACTTTTACTTTAGTGTGTTTGGATAATGAGTCTTGGTAATTGTTGAGACTAATTGGTGTTATTAGGGTCTGTTCTAAGAGGGGAGGGGTG